>NC_047518.2:47825415-48017973 GCF_902827115.2 Pseudochaenichthys georgianus | reverse complement strand
CTGCTGAATCCTCCCCGGGGACCGGTTGGCGCTGCTGGGGATCGGCCCTCCACGAGACATAAATACACTTGATGAGAACACATGAACAACTATTGCACAATGGCGGGCAGACGTGGTGTGTTGACAGCGGTTCTCTTTACGCACTCTTAACACATTTTCTGGGAGCCAAACACTCACATGAACGGGACTGCTTAGCTTCGATAAGTAGTCATACATCACAAAAGCAGTTTGGACTTGGTCACCTCGTTTTGTTTACCACCTTTGTCCTCCCTGGCATGGGAATGCAGGGCCCAAACAAACAATTCACCAAAACGGATCAAAGAGGGGAACGACTCATCATTACTTTCTGTCTGCTGCTAGCCCGTGATGTTCATCAATGCCCTGGCCCAATGATCCACACTGATCTTGCGGCTAAACTACCAACTGTCTCAGTTACAGCATGTAACTCGCCTGTCTTACAGATACAAACTGCTGTCACAAACGCTGTACTTATAATGTCTGATTACCCACCTATTTCCATACCAGCTCCTCGGATGTCTCTGGGAGTATATCGACTGCAATCGCCACTCAACCGATATCACAGGCCGGGCCTGATCTGACTGGTGTGGAGGAAGAGGGAGAGCCGTGGTCGCTGAAACGGTGTGCATCCTCGCTAACCCCCGAGGTCGCACGGCAACAACAACTCCATTACACGGACGACTCCACGCCACGGGCGATCGTTATCCAGCCCCCGGGCAGAGCACAACCAGTCGATCTCAAACCAACAAACTCCATTCTTCCTGTCAGCACTCTCTGCGACGGTCCAGGTAAGCGTGGGCCAATCCAGAACTCACTCACAACAAGAGTTGGCGCCACTCGACGGAAAGCCGCAGGATTAAATCCAGCAATTAAAAAATTGCGAAAACACAACTTCTTTCAAACAGTGAACAATGCCAGAGTGCTGTGGGACCATCATGCAAAACCCAGTGGTCTGCTGGGGGGTCACTTGAATATCCGCAGTCTTGTACCCAAAAGTGATCAGATAAAACATCTCTTAACAGACTCTAACTTGGACTATTTATGTTTGTCAGAGACTTGGTTGAATAAAAACTCCCCATCCTCAGCCATACATATTCCTGGCTATAATGTTTTTAGGAAAGATAGAGCTGTGGGCAGGGGTGGGGGGTTACTGTTTTATATCAAAGACCACATATCATGTAATGAGTTTCAATGCTCTGCTGAGAATGAGTTTGAGCATATCTGTCTTAATGTTAGCCTGTCCCCACAGATGTCTTTCATTCTCATTGGAGTGTACAGACCACCATCTGCAAAAGCTATTTTCTTTGACAAATTACAAAAAATGCTTAGAGAATGCAGTTCTGCCAAGGAAATAATATTAATGGGTGACTTCAATGTTAACTGGGAGGACAAAGCAAGTAATAAGGCACTAGAACGGGTATCTAATCAATTTGATCTCACACAATTAATTAAGGGGCCTACTAGAATAACCACATCCTCAAAAACCCAGATTGACCTGATTTTCAGCAACAAACCTGATAGGGTGACAAAAACCTACAATATTATCACTGGTCTGTCTGACCACAACCTAACTCTCATAGTCAGAAAGCTCACTAAATCCCGCTTCCATTTGAAACCCAGTACAAAATCTTACCAATTAAGAATACCCAAGAGTGATATTGATGAATTCGACAGGGAAATTAAAAACATTAACTGGAGCCAAATGTTATCAGGTACAGATGTGGATACCAACACACATGCCCTTATGTCAACAATCCAAAATATATCAAAACGATTCCTCAGGAAAAGCGAATCTAAGGCCAAAAATAAACACACCCTCCCCTGGATTAATAGTGACATCAGGAAATCAATGAAGGAGAGAGATAATGCTCTAAAGCACTCTCTTAAGTCAAATGTAGTGACTGACAGGCTTATATTTGCGTCCTTACGAAACAGAGTTACAAAGGAAATCAGGGCAGCTAAATCCAACTTCTTTGTTAATCTCATTCATGGATCTGGGGAAATCATAAACAAATCTGGGACTGTCTGCAGAACCTAACAGGGAAAGGACATCAAATAACAAAGCAGCTGGAGATCAGTAACAATGGAACCTTATGTAAGGGGCCAGCAGAAATAGCGGCTATTTTTAATAACCATTTTATTGATTCTGTGAGGCTGACTATAAACAGTCCCCAAATTGGTCAAATACATTCATCACCTATTGATTATACACAGCCAGTCTTCTCCCTGACAGAGACTTCTGAATCCAAAGTTAATTCTATAATTTCTTCTTTAAACAATTCCAAATCAAAAGACACTTTTGGACTGGATTCTCTGTTTCTAAAGAAACATGCTACGACCCTCACAGGGACAATTACCAAAATAATTAACACCTCTTTTAGGGAGGGAACATTCCCAAAAGACTGGAAGTTAGCCATTGTTGTGCCAGTCCACAAATCCGGGGACACAACTGATGCAAACAACTATAGGCCCATTAGTATTTTACCTGTCATGTCTAAGATCTCTGAGAAATGTGTAGCTGAGCAATTGACTGGACATCTTAACAGTAGTGCTTTCACACTACACCCCATGCAATTCGGCTTCCGAGCCAATCATTCCACTGAGACCGCAAATTGTTTCCTTGTGGAAAATATTAAATAAAAAATGGACAAAGGAGGCATTGTTGGAGCAATCTTCTTAGATCTTAAGAAAGCTTTTGATACAGTCAATCATCAAGTACTCATTCACAAAATGTCCTATTTTAATTTCTCACCCAGTGCAATAGACTGGATGAGCTCCTATCTGTCAGACAGAGTTCAGTGTGTAAGGGTAAGTGGCGAGACATCACCACCCCTGAGGAATGAACTGGGTGTACCCCAGGGATCTATCCTGGGCCCAATACTATTCAGCCTTTATATAAATGACTTGCCCTCAGTGTGCACTGGATGTGAGGTGCAAATGTACGCTGATGACACTGTCATTTATGTCCATGCAAAAACCAAGGCCCAAGCTGCGGCCAAACTAAATGATGCAATGGTTCATGTAAATCAATGGCTTACTGACTCACAGCTATATCTGAATGTTAAGAAGACAGTCTGTATGTTTTTTAGCAAGACCAACACTGTGTCACACTGTGAACCCAAGGTCTATGTGTCTGGGGAGGTCATTCAAACAGTTACACATTTCAAATATCTAGGCATTATCCTTGACACTACTCTATCCTTCAATAAACAAGTGAGAAAGGTAATGCAAATAACTAAATACAATCTAGCAAATGTTAGATATATAAGGAACTGTTTGACAACACCTGTTGCAAAACTCTATATGACTGCCATGATCCTTCCCCACCTAACATACTGTATGACCAGCTGGACCCAGGCGAATAGCACAACATTGAGGCCTATCCTGTCACTTTACAAGCAAGCTCTCAAAGTTTTTGACAAAAAACCAAAGCTATACCACCATTGCAAAATCCTGGACAAACATAACCTGCTCAGCTGGGAAAATATATTAAAACACACTGATGCATGTCTCATTTTTAAAATTCTAAACGGCAAGGCACCCCCCCCCACCACTCTGCACTTTTATACAACAGAACAATTCAAACAGCAGAACCACAAGGTCTGCCCTAAGAGGGGACTGTGTAGTCCCTCTTAGGTCCAGTTCCTTTGGCAAACACTGTTTCTCTGTGAGGGCACCTACACTCTGGAACACAATACCAATACAGATCAGGAATAACACCTCTTATCATACATTTAACCACAATCATAAGAACTGGCTTTTAAACAATCAAAAATGTGAACACTTTTAACTGAATCAAGGTATGATGATATTTCATCTGTTTGCATGTTTGTTTGTTCCTCTCTATTGTTGTACTACTGTTCCTATTTATTGTTGTACTGCTATTTATTTATTGTTGTACTGCTATTTATTTATTGGTGTACTGATGTTGTCTGCTGTACTCTATTTAATTATGTTTTTATTTTCTAGTCTTGTTGTGGTCAGTTAACATCTTGCCAAGGACAACAGTTGAAAATTAGCCTGCTGGCTAATACTGGCTCATTTACAGCAATGTGAATTAATGTGCACTGTCCTTTAAATAAAATAAACAAACAAACACGTCTCCAATGTTCGTTGTTGCGCATTACAGAGGATTCAGACATTGCACATTAAATATATAACTAAACACGCCTTTTCTCCTCCTTATCTCTTTCATGACTTTTCATTTAATACATTTTAAACGCTGTAATCAATACTCCAAAAATACCTCACGGCTGGTATCATTTCCGGTAGTTCCGAATGTTGTCTCATGCTACCCACGTCTGTAAACAAACGTATTCAAATAAACTGTACCTTCATTTAATATTCAGCAATAATAATATCTCGACGTCTTTAGTTGTAGTGTTGAAATCAGTAGGTTTCGGTGTGCAACACTCCGTGTCATATCGCTACTAAATTCACCTCTATAGGAAATTGTATATTAGCCACATGCTAATGCTAACCGGAGATGAAGGATTTTCAGAATAAAAGCTTAAAAACTGGTTGTGCACAAGAACTTCTGGTTTTTCAGTATAAAACAGCATTTAAACTGACGGTATGTTTAAGGTACTTTATGCCATCAAAACATTGATGAAACAAATTTTCTCACCACATATTTTGATTCATTTTGTCCAGCATTTGCAAGCTGGAGACGCTCTGTCAGAGCCATATATTGTATAATTGATGCTTTCAGTTGAATTAATTCAATCCAAGTCAATGGAACCCTCACAAGATGTCACCAAAATCCCACTGTCCCTTTAAAATCTTTCAGAAAATGATATAAGTGTATCGAATTATATCGTATCGAATCGTATCGTTGGCTGAATATCGTAATATATATCGTATCATTGGCTGAATATCGTGTATCGTGAGATTAGTGTATCGCCACAGCCCTATTAAGGTCTCTCTCTCGCTCGCTCGGGCCACACATACACACACCCTCCCGGTCCTCCCGATGGCCAGTCGGTGCCTGCCGGTGAGCGTGGAAGTGTGGTCTGCCACAAGCGGGCGGCAGGAGGGGGGCTGTCAGCATCAGCTTGTAGATGGTATTTTAAACTCGATGCACTCTGAAGCTACGGGGCGGCCGAGAAAAAAAAATACACATTCGTTAATCGCATTAAAATAATTAGTGGCGTTAATTTTGTTTTGCGTTAACGTGTTATTAACGCGTTAACTTGACAGCCCTAAATGTAATGGAATGAATAAATGAATGAATGAAAACTTTATTACAGACTCAGGGTCCAGATAAAAGACTAGGCATTACATATATATATATCTTGTAGAACTCTGGGGAGAGGCCATCTATTCCAGGGGCCTTCCCCCCTGCATGCTCTTGAGTGCTGCACACAGTTCCTCCTCAGTCAGGGGCCCGTCCAGCTCTTTGTTCGTCTCCTCAGACACTGTTGGTAGGCCCCTGCAGAACAGATTAAACCCTCCATCATCTTCACTGTACTCAGTGGTGAAGAGGTCGCAGTAGAAGTCCACCGCTCTCTGCCGGATCTGGCTGTTCTCCGTCAGCTGCTGTCCTCCTGCTGACCTCAGAGTGTGGATCAGCCTGCGCTGCCCGTTCTTCTTCTCCAGACTGAAGAAGTACTTTGTGGGTGAATCCATCATGGAAGCGCTCTGGAATCGGGACCGGACCAGCTCTAGAACCCAGCAGGTCTGCCAAAATGGCTTTTTTAGATTTGAGGTTTTCAATACAACCTGGATTTCCTGTGGACTCTGCAAAGCTCTGCAGTTCCACTATTTCCATCTCCAGATCTCTCATAGACTTGGTGATGTCACGAGAAACATTGAGAGTGTACTGAAGACAAAGCTGCTTGATGTCGGCTTTCCCACAATCCCACCACTGCTTCAAAGAGTTAAAATCCCCCTTCCTTTCTCTAAAACCTTTCCAAAAATAAATAAAAACCTCTCTAAAATGTGTGTCTAAAAGCAGAGCAGTGTTAAAATGCCAATACGCAGATTTGCTTTTTATGTTGGCAATAAAAACATCACACAACACAATGGAGTGGTCAGAGAACCCAACAGGCAATATAGCACACTTTCTAACAACATTCAAATGGTGCTTAAAACAATAAAACCTGTCCAGCCGGGCCGTTGATGAAAGGTTCTCCCTCGTGTGGACCCATGTGTGCTGTCTGTGATGTGTGTGATGCTCTCTCCAGATGTCTGATAGACTATGTGTTGCTATTAACTGTGTCATGGCTCTTTTGGATGCAGCATGAGGTTCCCTATGGTTCCTATCTAGCTCGTCTTCCTGTGTGCAGTTAAAATCTCCCCCTAAAAATAAAAACTCTTCTGGTTCACACTCACTTAAAACAGCGCTGAGCTCGTTTAAAAACTGAACTCTGGCAGGACCTGAGTTAGGAGCGTACACGTTGATAAAAACCAGATTAAAAAGCTCATAGTTGGCTCTCACCACCAGCAGTCTGCCCTTTACTCTTTCTTCCACTGTGTGGGACTTGGGGATAAAGCCTCTAGCAAACAGGACTGCCACTCCTGCACTGGTGCTGCTAAGAGCACTTAAAAACACCTCCCCGTCCCACTCCCTCCTCCAGTCCGTCCCGTTTAAAGTGTCACTGTGCGTTTCTTGTAGCATTGCTACATTTACTTTTTTTAATTGTAAAAGCTCATAAATACAAGCCCTCTTCCCCACATCTCTAGCTCCATTGACATTTAAAGTGCGCACTTTAAAATCACTCATTAAAAAGGATGTGAGGAGAGACACACCACTTAAGAACAACAAGTATGTTAAAACCAGCATCCTAACTGCTGTACATATCCTTTTCTTCTTCATTTAAAATCTCTCGCTGTAACTTCCCTTTCAGGACCTTCAAGCGATAAGACTCCTGCTCAGTGAAGAGATGCATCTGAGCTTTCACTGACTGTAGCAACAAGCTCTTGTCAGTAAAAAAACTCTTCTATTTTTACTCCTCTTTTGTTTTTTGTTTCTTTAAGAAAAGCTTTGATTTGCTGCACTTTAAAAAACGGACTTTTAAGTTGAGAGACGGTGAGAGGCTGACTGTCCTCAGCAGAGTCCTCTTCCTCCTCATCTTCAACTTCCTCATTCTCCTCCATCAATTCTTCCTCACTTTCTTCCTTTTCTGCCTCCTTCACCTCCTCCACCATTTCCTCCTCTCTCTCTCCCTCCTCACTCACTGCCACCCTCTTGGCCTGAGAGACTTCCTCTTTCCGTTTCTTTTCTTTGTACAAGCTTGAGCTTCAATGTTCTCTTCGCTTGCAGCGGATGCAGAGAGTTCCACCGTCTCCACTGCTTCTTTCGGGACAACCTTTCTCCCCACATCAACCACAAGGTCACTTTTTCCATTATTTTTCTCATCACTCTTTTTTCCCCCAGAGTTTTCCTTGTCCTGCTTAGGGAGCTCTGAACCCTCAGCCTTCTTTGGAGGCTGTGGTTTTTTATTTTTTTCCTCCCCCTCCTGTTTTTTATTTTTTTCCTTCTCCTGTTTTTTTTTTTCCCCCTCCTCCTCCTGTTTTGTATTTGTGTCCTGTTTTGTATTTTTTTCCCTCCTCCTGTTTTTTATTTTTTTCCTCCTCCTCCCCCTGCTTTTTATCTTTTCCCGGACACACTCTGGCCAAGTGCCTCTCCTCCCCGCATTCGAAGCACTTGACAGGCCCCGAGTTTACAAACATTACATAATTAAAATCATCCAACTTTAAACTTAACACCAGATTAAGTTCCTCGTCTCTCTTATTGAGAATCATGAGGACACTTCTCCTGTGAGACACCACGTGCTTTAGCAGTGGAGATCTGCAGCCCGAGGACAGCTTCCTGATGGATGACACCATCTTGCCGTATTTATACAGCTCTCTCACCAGGAAGTCATCCCGTATGAACGGCGGGATATTCGAGATCATTACCCTTGTAGCAGGGGTGGTTAGTGGAGACACGGAAATTAAAGTTTCATTCACAACGATCCCGGTCTCCACCACCTTGTTCGCTTTCCCTTCCGTGTCCACAAATATCACCACCCCGCCGTTCATCCGAGCCGCAGATCTGATGCTGCCGTGCCCCACTAAGGCCCCCACAGCCAGGCTGCACTCCTCCACCGAGCACGGTGTCATCGGAGACATTTTAAAACCATGTTTACTAGGGATGTCCCGATCACCTTTTTTTGCTCCCGATCCGATTCCGATCATTTGATTTTGACAATCTGCCGATACCGATTTTTCCCGATCCGATCTTTATGCAATGCATTAAGGGGGAAAAAAAGGTAACAGATAACGGCTGGTCATCCAACGCGATGAATTCAGCTATCTTGGCTGTTATTGTGTTGGCCTTTTCACCGTTCTGGGGCAGTTTCTCTTTCCTTTTAAAAGTGTCGGTTGTTTCAGTGCCGTTACCTGAGTGGCCGCTGTGTACTCGCCGTGTTGTTGTTGGTGTTTGTTTCTCAGGTAGCGTATTAGATTGGTCGTGTTGAACGTAGCTCTGTTCTTTCCACCACGCGGAACCTCTGCCTTGCAAACATTGCATCTGGCTGTTACACTGCCTTCGCTTTCAATTTTATAATACTTCCAAACTCCTGACATTTTCTCTGTCCCGACTCCCGAGTCACCAGCTGAACGTAGCCTCTCGTTAGCTTACTGCTACTATTAGACACTGCGCCCACTCTGTTGCCAGATTTCAGAGAAATAAGCAACCAGGTCTATGAAAACAAGCCCAAAGAAAGCAACACATACATGATGTTGTGTAATTTTAAACCAAAACTAAGTCCTCAGGATGACTTTAAGACGTGAACATGGTCATTTTTGTTTTGTAACATTAAATAAAAAATAAATATTTTATATAAAAATAAATCCCGATCCCCGATTTTTTGAAAATCACGTGATCGGCTCCGATCCCCGATCACGTGATCGGATCGGGACATCTCTAATGTTTACGACTCAGCCGGGCATAGTCCATGCCGCAACTGCGTCACAGACACACACAAACACACACCACACACACCCAAACCAAGAGAAAACACCAACAATCAAACGTTTAAACCATATACACAATACACACAACTTACAACAATAAACAAGAAATATGTTAGTAGAAAACGTGTGAAAAAGTTAGTAACTCACTCACACCACGCTCCTCCGACTGTTCCTCACACAGAGACTGAGAGAGAGAGAGAATTATTATCCACAGTTAATGTAAACTCGAATAATGTACTTCATTTGAATGTAATAATTATGTTGGTTGTTGTTTGTGGAAGCTGCCACTTCCTTACAGAGCCCCTCCTCCAACACACACGAACGCGCACATGGCCAATGAGGGCATGAGATAAGTTTGTGCACTGATGGAAGGCTGACAGGCAGGTAGGCTTACCTACCCCACCTTTAACTGGAATTATCTAGTGAACAAAAAAGTGTTAACAAATCCAGAATATGATTTATATTTTGCTGGCTACTGCAGAATGCTGTGGTAGCCATGCTGGTTAAGGGTGCCTTGAACTCTGAATAAATCACCAACAGTGACACCAGTAAAGCCCCCCCCCCACCACCATCTCACCCCCGCCTCCATGCTAACTCTTGCTCTTCCACGGGGGGGTCCTCATGAGAGCCAGTCTCATCATAGCGTTCCATGGTTTTTGCAATTGCACTTGAGGATACATTCAAAGTTCTTGACATTTTCCGGATCGACTGGCCTTCATTTCTTAAAGTGATGATGGACGGTCGCTTCTCTTTACTGAGTTGAGTGGTTCTTGCTATAATATGGATTACAACAGCAGTCAAATAGGGCTTTCCACTGTGCACTAACTCTACCTCTGCACAACACAACTGATGGTCTCAAACACATTCAGAAGGCAAGTCATTCCACACATTGACTCTTGACAAGGCACACGTGTTAATAGAAAACCATTCCAGGTGACGACCTCATGAAGCTGACTGAGAGAAGCCAAGAGTGAGCAAAGCTGTCATCAAGGCAAAAGGGGCTACTTTGAAGAATCTAAAATAAAAATAATTTTCTTGATTTTTTTTATTAACTAGATAATTCCATATGTGTTCTTTCATAGTTTTGATGTCTTCAGTGTTAATCTACAAAGTAGAAACACATTAAAATAAGCAAAACACATTGAATGAGAAGGTGTCCAAACTTTTGGCAGGTACTGTATATAAAAAACACACATATTTGAACATTTAGCAGGTCAAATGTTCTGTTAATACTTGCATACTTTTACTTAAATAAGGTTTGAATGCAGGATTTTAATTTGTAACAGTATTTTCATTCTATACTGTAGGCGTAGTGTATCTGTGAACAATCCCAAATACAATTCCTTGTTTACATTGCGGCTAGTGCTACGCCAGAAGAAAAAACCCTTTTACATTTTTAACTGGAAGTGGAAAGGGGCTGGGCTACATGAGGTGACTTGAGCCAACAAGAATACACAATAGGTGGGACTAAGAAAGATAATGTGAAAATATAAAAACAAAGGCATTAATTAGGGCTGCAAAATGTCCCCCATTGTAATGGTGATGAGATTTTTAAATGCTAACACTTAACAGTTTCTTCTGACTGTGTTTCCTGTTTCCTGCAGAAGTCCAGCAGCTGGTGGTGGTTAAAGAAGAGCTTCTCCCTGACCAGCAGGAGTGGAGCACCAGTCTGGACCAGGAGGACCCAGAGCCTCCCCCACACATTAAGCAGGAACAGGAGGGAGAGCAGCTTCAGGAGCTGGGGGAGGCTGATATCACCAAGTCCACTTTCACTCCGGACCCTGTGAAGAGTGAAGATGATGAAGAGAAACCTCAGTCCTCTCAGCCTCATCAAAGACAAACTGAACACATGGAAACAGAAGCTGATGGAGATGACTGTCTAGGACCAGAACCAGCCAGGAACTCAGATCCAGAGAGCAGTTTACAACCAAAGACTGAGGACCACACTGAAGACTCTTCTGAACCTGACACTGGAGACTCTTCTGAACCTGACACTGGAGACTCTTCTGAACCTGACACTGAAGACAGTGCTGATTGGAAAGAGACCAGAGAACCTGCATCAGGCTCAAACTCACTGAAAAATAGACATGAATCTGTCAGTGATCCACAACATAGTGCTGAAAAGAAACCATTCAGCTGCTCAGTCTGTAAGAAAGCTTTTTCACGGAGTGGACATTTAAAGCTACACATGAGAGTCCACACAGGAGAGAAACCATTCACCTGCTCAGTCTGTAAGAAAGCTTTTTCACAGAGTGGAAGTTTAAAGATACACATGAGAATCCACACAGGAGAGAAACCATTCACCTGCTCAGTCTGTAACAAAGCTTTAGCAGATAGTGGATGTTTAAAGAAACATATCCTAATCCACACAGGAGAGAAACCATTCACCTGCTCAGTCTGTAACAAAGCTTTTGCAGATAGTGGATGTTTAAAGACACACATGAGAATCCACACAGGAGAGAAACCATTCACCTGCTCAGTCTGTAAGAAAGCTTTTTCAGATAGTGGACATTTCAAGAAACACATGAGAATCCACACAGGAGAGAAACCATTCACCTGTACAGTCTGTAAGAAAGCTTTTTCACAGAGTGGAAATTTAAAGCTACATATGAGAGTCCACACAGGAGAGAAACCATTCACCTGCTCAGTCTGTAACAAAGCTTTTGCAGTTAGTGGATGTTTGAAGAAACACATGAGAATCCACACAGGAGAGAAACCATTCACCTGTACAGTCTGTAAGAAAGATTTTTCACGGAGTGGAAATTTAAAGCTACATATGAGAGTCCACACAGGAGAGAAACCATTCACCTGCTCAGTCTGTAACAAAGCTTTTTCACAGAGTGGATGTTTAAAGAAACACATGAGAATCCACACAGGAGAGAAACCATTCACCTGCTCAGTCTGTAACAAAGCTTTTTCACAGAGTGGATGTTTAAAGAAACACATGAGAATCCACACAGGAGAGAAACCACACAGCTGCTCAATCTGTAAGAAAGCTTTTTCAGAGAGTGGAAGTTTAAAGTCACACATGAGAATCCACACAGGAGAGGAAAAATAGATCTGCAAAGTTTGTGACAAAATATTTAAATGGCGTAATCGTTTAAAAAGACCAAGTGTGTTGGTAAGGGAATACATTTGTCTATTTTGTATCCTGATGCCCTAATGCCGTAACATGTAATACGTTACTCCCTAAGCCTGTTTTCACCCACCTGCAACCGATTCGCTAATAATCAAAAATGTTCATTTCTTCCACCCCTTGAGACTATTTCTTGTTTAATAATCGTTACATCAATCAATCAATCAATGTTTATTTATATAGCCCAATATCACAAATGTTACATTTGTCTCAGTGGTCTTCACAGTGTGTACAGAATATCAGTATGACAATACGACACCCTCTGTCCTTAGACCCTCACATCGTACAAGGAAAGACTTCCGAAGAAAACCCAGTTTAAAGGGAAAAATGGGAGAAACCTCAGGGAGAGCAACAGAGGAGGGATCCCTCTCCCAGGACGGACAGACGTGCAATAGATGCCGTGTGTAAATTGAAAAGATAATACATTTGCAACATAGGTAGTCCAAATGTTTGGAAATGCATGTGTGTATAATAGGACACACATTACATCTCCTCAGGACCAAGTTCCCGTGTCCTGCCTTTCACCTGCTGATCACCCACTGCTCATTTAAGATGGACTCACCTTTACAAGGGACCAGCTAGTCTTAGTGTCTTAATGCAAACGTTTTGTAAAGTGATGTTAGACCAACAACGTGCTGTTGGGTTGTGTGCTCTCTGCAGGACGGTGTCTGTACTCAAAGATTGTTGGTGAAATGAGATCTTCACTCTGTTGGTGTTGTCTAAACAACACCAACAGAGCGATACGTCTTCTTTCCAGCAGATGGCATACATACATGTTACATCATGCAGTTCAACGGTCATCCACATATTAGAGATTCAAAACAGCAATGTGTGAGATAAGGCTAGTAACTGACTATTTCAACAGAATGTGAAGAGGTTACAGTCTTGAGGCCATGTCCAATATGTTTGTGTTTTGTTTGATTAAATCAACTGAAATGAGCATTCAATGACGCAATTATTCTGAATTACTGTCATTACATCATGGGTTTGCATTGCAATATTAGAACGCATAACACCCAACTTTATTTCTTCCAAGTTGCGGGTGTTCATTGTTTAGAAGTCCGCTGTGTTTCATCCAAGCTTCCACTGCGTGCTCCGATAATGCTGAAAGTATCTGTTGTATGCTTTACCTGCTCCAGTAACACAAGTGTAATTCACTGGACAGAGACAAGAGATAGTGGATGGATCCAGAGGAGAACCAGAAGATAGTCCGCATAGAGCCTTCAGGCTCTGAAAATGATCAGGGATAGAGCTAGAAAAAAACTCCAAAAACCTGAATAGAGCTAGAAGATAGCAAAGCCAAGAAAGACCCAGACAGGAAGGAGCCAAAAGAGTTTGTATTTTTTAATATACAAGCTCTTCTCTTAAGATATTAGAACATCCTATCTCAACATGTATCCTTTTATGCATTAAAAAAACCTTACATTGTTCCTGCCAATTATTGAGATTGTTTCACAGCTTTATCTTACATATTTAGACTGTTGTCTTTACATATAGATGACATAGGATGAACAGCACGATCCACTCTGCTGGATTCTGCCCAAATCGGCTCCAAATGCATGCAAACATCTCGCTGTATCCAAACTCCTGCAGTTGTATTGTTCTGGATTCATAGTGACGTGTATTAGATGGTCTGCACTCTTATTGTTATGTATTTAATATAAAGTCAAATACCCATGAAGTCAGAAAAGAAAAGAGTCTCACTTAAGGAAAAAGGTTCTGAACCAGTGAGAGTTATGAGGGGCCGTACGAGACAATATTCAGAAATACCGTTCACACACACGCATGTGAAACCCACTCACGAGATTTCAGTATGTTGTGTGAGAGAGATTTCAGTGTGTTGTGAGAGAGAGATTTCAGTATGTTGAGAGAGAGGGGTTTCAGAATGTTGTGAGAGAGAGAGATTTCAGTGTGTTGTGAGAGAGATTTCAGTATGTTGTGAGAGAGAGATTTCAGTATGTTGAGAGAGAGAGATTTCAGTATGTTGTGAGAGAGAGATTTCAGTATGTTGTGAGAGGGATTTCAGTATGTTGTGAGAGAGAGATTTCAGTATGTTGAGAGAGAGAGATTTCAGTATGTTGAGAGAGAGAGATTTCAGTATGTTGAGAGAGAGAGAGATTTCAGTATGTTGTGAGAGAGATTTCAGTATGTTGAGAGAGAGATTTCAGTATGTTGTGTGAGAGTCCACATACCTCCAGCTCTTTGTCGGTCAGGGTCTGAATCTCAGCTATTCTTGTGCCAACAAACACCTTGTAACGGCAAGGGTCGGATGTTATCCTTGATAGGACGGTGGTTGAATCTGTCCAGAGGGTCACAGACTGTAGAGGAATAGTGAGTTCGGTACTAAGGAGGTTGGCCAGTTGGGCACCAGATAGGGCTGCATATAGTTCAAGGCGTGGGATAGATAGCTGGCGCTTAGGGGCAACACGAGATCTGGCCATTATGAAACTGACATGAGTTTGATCATGTTTATCCTGCGTCTTAAGGTACGCAACAGCTCCATACACACGCTCAGAGGCGTCGCAGAAAACATACACATGGTGGTCGGTGGTTGTGTTGGTGAAGATGGGGAGATAGCAGCGAGGGAAGTTGATGTCAGGGAGATTCTGCAGTTCCAACTCCCATGATTGCCATTTCCTCAATAGGCTTTCTGTCTTAATGACATTATCCCATCCTCTATCCTGCTCCCATAGATCCTGCACCAGTATCTCTGCACGGGTAGTGAAAGGGATCAGATAGCCTAAGGGGTCATATTGAGATGCCAAGACCTCGTAGATATTTCTCATTGTTGGTTGGTGGTAAGTGATTGTTCTGTTTGTATAGCCCAGCGTGTCTTTGAGGCAGTTCCATTGAAGGCCCAATGTAGGCTCTTTAGGGTCTCCACCCTCTGAGAGCCACAACTCGTTAGTCTTGGATTTGGACTCTGTAGGGAGATGTTGTATAACGGATGGATCATTGCTAGCCCACTGTCTTATGTCGAAACCACCCTCTAAGAACAGAGGTCTCATTTTGTCGATGAGGGACTTTGCTTCTTGGGGGGAGTGAAAGCTTTGGAGGCAGTTATCGACATAGAAACAATTTTGGACGGATTCAAGGACCTCCTCGTTTCCATAACAATGATCTTTGACATGTTTTTGAACTGCAAAGGTGGCACAACATGGGCTGCAGGTTGTTCCAAATGGAAGAACTTGCCATTCGTACACACTGGGTTCCTGTTCGAGCTGCATCCCTCTCCAAATGAAGCGCAACAGGGGTTTGTCCTCATTCAAAAGGCGTACCTGATGGAACATAGCCTTTATGTCTCCGCAGATGGCAATGGCATGTTGGCGGAATCTGAGGAGTACTCCAATGAGTGAGGGACCAAGTGTTGGGCCAGGCAGAATACATTTGTTCAGGGTTTGTCCCATGTATTCGAAAGAGCAATCTAATACAATCCTGTGTTTGTTGTTGTGTTCAACTATGCGATGTGGAAAATACCAGGTTTCCTGTGGATGCTCAGCCTGCTCGTTGGGGATCCTTTGAACATAGCCAAGCTCTGTGAGTTTATTCAGTTCCTCCTGGTATTTCTCAGAAAGTTGTGAGTCTTTGGACAAGCGTCTTTCTGTGGCACAGAGACGAGGCAGAACGCCTTCCTTGGGGGCTTGAAAGGCAGGCATATTGGGAATTCTCAGCAGGGGAGTGGCATAGCGCATTTCACCATCTATTTCTACTCTTTCTATCTTGGAATGAAGAAGAGCGAGAGCCATCTTGTCCTGTTTCGACCTTGTGGCTGTCTTTTCATTTGCATAGGGCAACCAACCAACCACAGAAACGGTCCTTCCCACCGTCCTGATCGAAGTGGAAGGTATTCTGAATTCAAAACCCCTTGGATATGTCTCTTCTGACCTTGCTGATCCAGACCCAGTTACACCAAATATGCTGTTGATGGGCGGCCCGACTCCTCTCTTCCTCAGGCAATCTACTGTGACAGTGAGCTCCTGGGCAGGAGGAAGTGGCGTCACAGTCAGATCATAGCTGATCATTTCTGGACAGCCTTCATTCGCCATTACCTTCCGAATCTTCAAACCAGTCAAAAATGGAAGACAAACAAGGAGAACCTGGATTCTGGGAAGGTTGTGTTGGTGGTTGACCCCCAATATCCTCGAGCATCATGGCCTATTGGAAGGATAAGTGAAACCTACCCTGGAAAAGATGGAAACGTCCGCAGTGCTAAGGTCATTATTCAAGGTCGGGAATATGTAAGACCTGTTTCAAGATTAATCCCGCTCCCTGAATTCACGGAAGACACCGATTAAACGTATTTGCTGCACAAATACGGGGGCGGCTGTTAGAAATTGCATGTGTGTAACCCTCCTGTCCACAAGAGGCACTGTGTAGGGAAGCAGGTAGAACTTCCTCACAGGCTATAAATAGAGGCCTGGATGAGGACTTCCTCCTCTTTGTCCTCAAACACCCACACCAGAGAGGCTTCTCAATACTCAAATTTCCCCTCCTCGAGTCCTCGACTCCTCGGTCCTCCGGTAGTGACCCGGAAATGAATTTCAGCGCACCATTTTGAAGGACGTCTCATTTCTCTAAATGCACACCGAGGACCGAGGATCGAGCGTCGAGGAGGCTCTCTGGAGGAGCTATAACCGAGGATACACTGATGGTTCCTCCACGGCTCCTCCGCGGATGCATTTCCGGGAACGGTGGAGGCGTGACGCATGGCCGGACTTATCTAAGCCAATGACAGCTCTGCATGCATCCCCTGGATATTATTTTAGTAACTGCTTTCATCGCAACGCGATGTTTACATTGAGAACAGCTGTGAGGTCCGTGCAGAAAGCAGAGCAGTGTGTAGAATATATATCACTCAGTATAACAGGCCTACTCTCTTTATTTGCTTTAGTTTAGTAGATATCTACAAACAAAGAGTCGATATATTTCTAAGACCATTTAGGCTGTAGCCTGATTATGCTTTAGGAGCTGTAGGTGTGTGTGGTACAGTGTGTAGGTGTGTGTGTGTGGTACAGTGTGTAGGTGCATGTTGTAAAGTGTGTAGGTGTGTGTTGTACAGTGCGCAGATGCGGTGGACAGACAGGTCTCAGTTGGTTTGGTGTCCTCTGCTTACTTTTAATACTTGCAAATACAACTTTTGGCCCGTAATTTCAATTCCCCATTTCAGCGACCAGAGAGAGGGGGGGGGGGATATATCCAGTCTCTGATTGTGTAACTTACGTTATTATGAGAGTGCTCTCATACTTTAAATTGCATATATTTATATAAATGTATTTGTGTGTGTGTGTGTCCGCATCTGTAGCCTGTTATTGTCTCATTATACCGCACTCTCAATGAATTCAAAGTAAATATGTGGGGGAACAATGTTCAGCTGATCTAACAGAGATTATAAAATATGACAAAACACTCGACAGCTGATGCAGCTGTTGCCACGTAATAATGAACGGACGTCGCTTTAATATGACCGCTCAGAGGAGAGGAGTTCTCATTTCTTTAAACGTCTGCTGCTTCCCCTCCTCTCTCCTCGGTTCCCCTCCTCGGTCCTCCGCTCGCATTTCCTGTGGGCGGGACTAAGTCTCGAGGAGGGGAGTCGAGGAGGGGACATTTAAGAATTGAGAAGCCTCTCAGGACTGAGTGTTTGGTAGTTGTTCGCCATGTGTCTTTTGATTTACCAATGTAAGTAGAATCCTCTTTGTAATTTTGATGTTTGCACTTGAGTAACCTCAATGGTATTGAACACATTTGTTGTTCAATGTTGTAATGAATATAATTTAGTTCGAATTTGATTGAAGTATTATTTTAATGTGCAAATGCTGTAATCAGTTTGTTTCACCTTTCTACTAGAACCATTGGCAACAGCTACCATCCCACCAACATACCCTGATAAAATAAAACAAAGAAGTTTAAACTCCTGTCTCCTGGTGGTTTGCGGCTCCAGTTTGAACGTTCATCTCCAACAGAAGTGCAACACACTGCAGTTCATATATTGGCCGATAGGCGATGGCTGCAGAAAGGAGCAATTTCCATAGACCCCCATGTTAAAATGCCCAACTTTACAGCAGAAAAAAACATGTTTCTACCCCTTGCTCCATGCATTTTATTATGGTTAGATTCCACCTTCATTATTATAGATCTGTGAGTGAATTGTTTTCTAACACAACCCTTTTATTTATATTAGGTCTTAAAGGTTTTGCATACATTAGGGTGTGGTCACAATGAGTGACTGCTCTGTCAAGTGACTGCTATTGCTAGCTTCTTGTTTCTCTGCTAGCTGCTCCGTGAAGCTACAGGGACTCTGCCTGCTCAGTTCATCCAGGGAACACAACTTGAAGCCGGCCGTGGTTGTTTGTTCTTCATGCTTATATATCGGACTATTGTGACTCGCTCTGTGGTCTAAACAGACGGTGCATGAATGCGGTTTTGCGGTAAGTGAAATTCGAGTCCTTTATTTATGTGTTAATGATTTTAATAAGCTACGCAATGAATGTTAAGGCTTAGGTTAGTGCGTAAGCGAGTGGTAGCTACATCGGTGCTAACGAGTTAACAAGTTAAAATCATAGACTATAAAGGTTCAAACGAAATAGACAAGTGTTAAGCGTTAAGTGGGATAATACTGACAAACGGCTTCTGTTTGAGGTTGATAAAATAAGGTCATCCCTGTAACTTATAGAGATATTTTATTATGTAGGTAGGAACTGTATGCATCGCTAAGGTTAATTTAAATTGGCTATGCTAACCCTAACCCACACATTCCTTTACATTTACATTTTAATTTGCATTAAAGTATTTCGGGGGGCCTTCTAACATGTTTTTAAATATAACTACGGTTGTAGTCGAAGAGTTTGTAAATTAACATGAACCGAAGCTGTTGCCTGGCAACGCAATCGCACAACGTCACGTCCGTTAATTCCACATCCACACCTATGATCCACATGCATGGATTAACATCGATTTAATACATTAATGTAGCCTTTGTTTCTGCTCAAAGAGGTGTCAACCAGCTGGGGAAACAAGAACATCTGCATAATCGAGTGTGACTATTAAAAAATCATCATTACGTCGGGGTAGCATTTGCTTGGCATTTCCGGTTATTTCTCCACTGGTTAACGTGGGTTAACAATACTGTGTAGCTGTCACGTTTTAAGGGATAACATCGTGACATTTTCACGTCTTGGCGTGAGACCGGGTTGGATGAACCAGGTTAGTAAGCAGTACAGTATATATGGTATGGAAGGAAAACAATGTTTAACATAGTCAGAACATCTGTGTATTTATTTGCCCACCCTTCTGCTCGACATCCGACCCTCACTTAGATTTTTCCCTCTGCAGTTTCTTCTCTGGGGAGCGCAAACAACAAAAACAAGCAAGGTGTCCCGTCATGTACCTGAAAGTTTGGGTTGGCAAAATGGAGTAAGAGAGGGACTTGAAAAACCTTGGTGGCTCTCTACTCATGTTGTTACAGTTGTCTTGGTTACAGCTCTCAAGTTTTTTTGGTGCCATTTCCACATCTTTAGAAAATATGAAAAAATTGAAGTGAAATCAACCTCTTCTCTGATGAACACACTTTGATTTCTCTGTCTTGTGAGTTTGCAGTCTTGTAGTTTTGCTCCTCCACCTGTAGCATCACTGCCCCTCCACCTGCCATACAGTAGGTTACTAACAAGATTACTTATATGATACAGTGATATAATACATGTTTAGTATGCTTACTTATATAAAACAGTAGTATTAAACTTACCTTGTGTTTTCACACTCACTTAAGTCCCTCTCCCTTTGCCATCAATCCAAAATCAGCTGAGCTGCAACATTATACAGACAGGTAATAATCAACAGAATCACAAAGACACAATATGGCTCTGCTAAACACACTCACTCTTACACGCACCAAAGTTATATTTATCTAATATTTAACTCCCTCCACCCCCGCATACAATCCCGTTTAGAAGCCCCTCTTCTCTAATTCAACATGTTGGACGAGATGACATTAAGAGAACGGAATGTACAATTAAAAGGCTGTTCAACGTGTGTTGCTAACTTGCTTCGGTATCCTAGCTTAATCTGTTATCTGTAAACGTTCCCTAAATCTACTAATTTAGGGATAATCCACTGACATCCTTTAATACACATGTTAATTTGAATCAGATGTACTGATAATATCCGCAATATAAGTCTTTAAACTTCTTCTTACCTTTAAAAGTCCGTCACGAACGGTCTATTATGCTGCAACTCCACAGCTCTGCTAGCCTTGGCGCTAACTTCCGGGGAACGATTGAGAGGCTCCACGATCCGCCATTGCTGTAAAAAAGTGGTCCATTGGAGTGAACGGAGATGTCGTAACTCTTCTATTATACGGCTCTGATCTGGTCGAATGAGGTTCTTTTAACTGAGGCTATTTTTTTCTTAAAAACATGTTCAAACTAACTTTTTTTTCAAATGTGGCCTACTACTTTAGCACACACTCACCATGTACTCCTTCACCAGATCCTCAGGATCCTCGTTGAGGTAAATGCAGAGTCCTTTAATGAGGCACTCCCTGCCAGCATCGATGTCTTCCTTAAGGTTTAAAACAAAGAATATAGGGACATTATTACATATATTACTTTATTTGAGCAGAAATGGACATGTTGCTTGTAGGGTTGCCAGAAACTGACCATGATCAAAATCGATTATTCGGCAGCCCTGGAGAATAATAATCAATTAATCGAACGTTTATTTCGATTAATAAACCAACATGATGTTGGTTTATTTTTTGTTATTTTCTAAAGTGCCTACCATTGACTTTATTTGGAGATGCGCTATGCACGCACAATGTATTTATTGCAATGCTGCCATTATTAAATACAGGCTACAGCTTGTATTAATAATAGCAGCATTGCAATAAATATTATTATAGCAATTTCTTTATTGTAATGCTATTATTAATACAGGCTGTAGCCTGTATTATTCATAATAGCAGCATTGCAATAAATAAATTGTGCGCGCATCGCGCATCTTCAAATGGATGCACTCAAAACGCATTGTTGAGGTTGAGCTGTGAAAGATCAACGTCTTTTCGCAAAGCTTGCATTTAACTTCCTTTGGACTTGTAAGTTCGAAGTAGTTCCACGAGGAGGAACTCTTTTTACCTGCCGCTTTGTTCATCTTTAGTCGCACGTGTGAGGGAGAGGGGGGCGGGGGCGGTGTGTAGCGTGCTGCAGCAGCAGTCTGCTCGCTGCTCGCTGCTCGTTCACAGCTGCTCGCTGCTCGCTGCTCGTTCACAGCTGCTCGCTGCTCGTTCACAGCTGCTCGCTGCTCGTTCACAGCTGCTCGCTGCTGCTCACCTGAGGAACAGGTTACACGCCGTCAGCGCTGAGACGTGATCCACCTTTGCTGAGTTCCGGATGTGAGCCACGTTCAACCTCATCCACTACAGCGACCCGAGTTCCACTAAAGGCACGCCGGGAAGGGTTTCAGGAGCCACTCCACACTGGGCGAATCACTTCTGGGATCCTACTTTTGCCCGCCGAGTGGATTTAGCACGAGAGGAAGCAACTCTTGCAGAGATAAAGAGTCGGAAGTGTGGTCCCGGCTCTCCTCTCGCCGCCCTTCTCGCCGCTCCTCACACCGCGTATCGCCGCTCCTCTTGCCGCTCCTCTTGCCGCTCCTCTTGCCGCTCCTCACACCGCGTATCGCTGCTCCTCTCCGCGCCTGTGCTCCCGGCGGAGATGTAAAGTGGATTAAACAGCCGGTGTAACGCGGTGGGATTACCTTCTCTACTCTGCTGTGCTGCTATAGCTGAGGCCTGGTTCCACCTTGCTCCGGGAACAGCGTGGATACTGTTGTGCTGGACTGGGAGAATGGCGGGTGTCGTGTTTCTGCTGTGCCTTTTCTTGGCTGTGCTGGACAAGGAGAAGATCGCTAGTCGTCCTGAACAATCTACTGGATTCGGGTATGTTCTGCCGCCCGCAGTGGACATCCCCTGTACAGTTTCGGAGGTGTTGCACAAACAATTGCTGGTTGCACTGTCGCGGACATTCATTTCGGAAAATGTTTGTCTTTCTCACATGCCTGCCACGATGGTCCTTCAGAATTGTTTTTTAAACTCTAATCTCACTTTCGCGAAGTTTGCTGGTGACTCTAGATCAACTGACAATGTATGTGTGTTGATTAAGAGGAAAAGGTGCCTGGTATTTTTATTGTTGTTACTATCAGGAAATGTACAGCCAAATCCAGGTCCACCTAGCAGTATTAGTCAAATAGCTACTCCTGCTGATTTTATATCTAGATCTGGGCTAGGTTTAATTCATTTAAATGTGCGTAGTCTGTTACCTAAATTAGATTTTGTCCGTATTTGGGCGAGTTCGACTGATGCTGATGTCATTGTCTTATCAGAAACGTGGCTAGATAAATCCATTTTGGCCTCTGACATTTACATAAATGGTTACAGTGTATATCGTACTGACCGGCCTAAAAAAGGTGGTGGCGTTGCCATTTATGTGAAAAATAAGTTTTGTGTAACTAATATGGTTTCCAAATCTGTTAGTAAACAGCTAGAATTTTTAGCCGTGAATATTGAGGTAACAAAGGGTCAACAGCTCATGGTGGTGGGCTGCTACAGGGCTCCTACGGCTGTCAAGGACTCTTTATCGTCTTTGGCAAAACTGTTATCGCAACTTTCCTACAAGGAAATAGTGCTGCTTGGTGATTTTAATTGGGACTGGTTAACTTCTGTGTCAGAGGATTTTAAAAACCTGTGTACCTCATTGAATTTTACCCAGATTATAGACAGTCCTACTCGCCCAAATATTAAGTCCCCAAACAAATCCTCCTTAATTGATCTAATTTTAACAAATGTTCCACATAAATACTCATCTGTGGGAGTATTTGCTAATGATGTGAGTGACCACTGTGTTGTGGCCACAATTAGGGACACTAAGGTCCAAAAGGTTAAACCACGTGTCATCACAAAGAGAGACAAAAAACACTTTGTGGAGCAGGGTTTTGTGCATGATCTGTTTGATTTTGATTGGGGTAGAATCAATTTGTGTGCTGATGTAGAAACTGCATGGTCTTATTTTTATCTTGGTTTTATGAAAATTATAGATAGACATGCACCTCTACGTAAATTTAGAGTGAAGGGACGAAACAATCCCTGGTTTTCTGCTGAGCTGTCCAGTCTCCTTCATGAGAGAAATAATGCTTGGGCTAAGGCTAGGAAATCAGGCTCAGAGGTAGAATGGCTACGTTTTAGGCAGCTAAGAAATAGCTTCACATCTCAAATAAAAAGTGCTAAATCAAAGTACTATTTGTCGGTTACCACAGAAAACCTGAATAACCCTAGGAAATTTTGGAAAGCCATAAAATCGATTTCCACTGGTGATATCCCAAATGAGCTACCTCCGTGCCTTACCACAGCATCTGGCATTATATCAGACAGGGCTACTATGCTAAATTGTTTTAATGAGCATTTTGTGTCTTGTGGCTCTCTGTTTGGCTGTGTGGCTCCTGTGAACGCTCCAATCCTTGACTCTGAATAATGTGGTCTGGAAAACCCTTTCAGTTGTACTCCTTTTACTGTTGATGTTGTTCATGAAGCATTATCCAAGTTAGATCCTAGGAAACCGGCTGTTGCCCCGGACAACTTAGAACCTTTCTTTTTAAAGATAGCTGCAGATTTTATTGCTCCACCTCTTACTTCTCTTTTTAACCTCTCCCTCAGCACGAACACAATTCCAAAAGTATGGAAGTCTGCTTATGTCTTGCCTTTACTGAAAGGAGGGGAGGCAACTATTTTAAATAACTATAGGCCAATCTCTAAATTGTCAGTTCTGGCTAAGGTGCTCGAACGACTTGTGAGTGAACAAGTAAAGGAGTTTTTATATATAAATGATATCCTGTCTAAACATCAGTCAGGATTCAGAAAGAAACACAGCACCATCACTGCCACGATGAAAGTGGTAAATGACATTACTACTATTTTAGATAATAAGCAGAGTTGTGCATCTCTGTTTATTGACCTTTCCAAAGCGTTTGACACCGTTGATCATCGCATCTTAAAGCAGAGGCTACTCAGTATTGGCCTATCCAGCCTTGCAGTGGGGTGGTTTGTGAACTACCTCTCTGAAAGGTCCCAATGTGTTCATTTTGATGGACTGTCTTCTGAGTGGTTAAACATTTCTAATGGTGTACCACAAGGTTCTGTTTTAGGACCACTTTTATTCTCCATATATATTAACAGCGTAGGTGATAATGTGGATGAAGCTACTTTACATTTTTATGCGGATGATACTGTGATGTACTGTGCAGGTCCCTCCATTCAGGAGGCTGGTGTTAAATTACAGGCTGTTTTTAACACTATTCAGACTCAGCTCTCTGAATTAAAGCTTCTTTTAAATGTGGATAAAACCAAGGTAATACTCTTTTCAAAAGCAAAAAAGACACCAGAGCCTGTTTTAGATATTGTAACTACGCAAGGAACAAAACTTGAAGTTGTTGCCTGTTACAAATACCTGGGTATCTGGCTTGATGATTGTCTCTCTTTTAAACTCCATGTCAATAACCTGCTTAAAAAGCTGAGGGTTAGGCTGGGTTTCTTTTTCAGAAACAAGTCCTGTTTCTCGCTTGAGGCCAGGAAAAGGCTAGTCACTGTGACCTTTTTACCTGTGCTGGACTATGGGGATTTGTTGTATATGAATGCACCTGCCAATTACCTGAGCAAATTGGATGCTGCGTATCACAGTGCTCTGAGATTTGTCACAAATTGTAAAGCGCTTACACATCACTGTACACTGTATACCAAGGCAGGTTTACCATCACTCTCTGTACGGAGGCTCAGTCACTGGTACACGTTTATCTATAAAGCTTTGTTGGGTAAACTCCCGTATTATATCTGCTCTCTGATAACACAGAGAGTTGCAAGCAGCTATTGTCTGAGGTCACATGATGTAGTCTTGTTAGATGTGCCAAGAGCAAGGACTGTCTTCGGTAAGACAGCTTTTATGTGCGCAGCTCCACTTGCTTGGAACAATCTTCAGCAAGAATTGAAACTGAGCAATCTCATTCCTCTGCATGTTTTTAAAGCTAGGGTAAATGAAATGCTTGCTGATACAATGGGCACTTGTAAATGTCTATAACTATGTAAATATAATGTGTAATGTCCTTTATTGTTTTATGTTTCATGTGGAACCTATATGCTGCAGGTCTCCCTTGAAAAAGAGATCTATGATCTCAATGGGACCAATCTGGTTAAATAAAGGTTTGAAATGAAATGAAATGATGCACGCAGGCTTCCTCCAAGTTTACAGTAAAACAAACTGGTGGTGTGACCAATGGCCATTTACAATTATTAATACTATTACTATTATTAGCATTAGTTTATATTTTGGCTGAAACTAAGCCATAACAAATAAATAAATACATAAATAATAATAAAAAAATATATAAATAAAATCGATTTTTAAAAATAATATTCGATTATGGAGACTGTAACGAATATTCGAGTAATTGAATAATCACTGGCATCCCTAGTTGCTTGCATGCAGTCCGAGTAGACAAGAGAAAGATAAAGGAAGGAAGACACAGTATATATCCCGGAGGTATAGGCATTAGTGTCGGGCGGAACAATACCCCCAACCTGTAGTTTCATGATTGAATTATGTAACCCAGTGTATTAATAAGTGATCACTACAAGGGTATGGAAATATGGCAGACAAGGTGGGAGGAAGACCAGAAAGAGAGGAGATACCACAAGTTACAAAAACATCATAATAAAGGAGGAGATCACCATCACTAGACTCAGACTGGATCATACAGGATTAAACGGCTTAATGTTTTTAATGGGAAAATGCAAAGTTGAAGAATGCAGGGGGTGTGGAGTGAAAGAAAATGTGGAACACATCATATTACACCGTAACATGTACAAAACAGAGAGGGAACAACTAAGAGACAGGGTCATAGAGGCAGGAAGGGAGTGGAGCCTGATGGGGACACTGGGAACAGAAGGTGAGGGGATCAGAGCTACCAGGAAGGGAGTGGAGCCTGATGGAGACACTGGGAACAGAAGGTGAGGGGGTAAGAGAGCAGGAAGGGAGTGGAGCCTGATGGGGACACTGGGAACAGAAGGTGAGGGGGTAAGAGCTACCAGGAAGGGAGTGGAGCCTGATGGGGACACTGGGAACAGAAGGTGAGGGGGTAAGAGAGGCAGGAAGGGAGTGGAGCCTGATGGAGACACTGGGAACAGAAGGTGAGGGGGTAAGAGAGGCAGGAAGGCCATTCTTAAGTATTTGAGTGGTGATAGGATGATATGGTGATACACACTCTTGTACAGTAGGTGGCGGTATGCACCTTAAAGCTGTTTGCAATCCTCCAAAAACCGAGAGAAGAAGAAGAAGAAGTAGAACAAGAACCTGGATCCATGTGGCGTCTCGTCGCTACGGTTCTCTCTCTGTGTTCCTGAGAAAGTGTGTGTGAGCTCCAGCTCTACTGATCCATCGTCTGTGTGTCTGGATAAACCTCCGAATGGACTGTGTGCTCTTTTTCTGGAGCGTTTACCTCGGACTACAGGAGCTAGCTTAGCATGCTAGCTGGAAACACGTTAGCAACACTAGTCAGATTGAGAGTTTGATGCAGAGAGAAACGGTGTGTTTAACGGAGTCTGCAGGAAAAGGTGATCTAGGAAACATGAGTAAAGTCCAAATGCTGCTGTCGTTGAAGAAGCAGCGACCACTGCTGCTAATGAAGAGATATTTGCTCTGTTTGAACAAACAATAGCAGAGCTCGAGGAGGAGCTGTTTCTTTCCAAAGAGGAGAACAAGAGACTCCAGAAGCTTCTGGACGCTGTTTTACAGCCTCAGCTTCGGATCCACAGAGCAGGTCTGTTCCCTTTACCCTTAATTAACACTTTACACTCTTCAGTAGCACTTTATTATCACATTAATAACACTTTATCAGCACTTGCTGCAGGTAGCAGATCCTGAAGTAAAAGTACAAACACCACACTGTGAAAATACTCCATTTCCAGTTAAAGTACTGCATTCATATCTTATTTAAGTACAATTATGTAAGTATTATTAGACACATGTACTTTTATTATAATAATTAATATGTATTACGGAAGAGCAAACCTACCAAAATAAATATATTTATAAAGATTACATTGAATAATATGCCATTGAGTGGCTGTGGCTCAGTGGATAGTGTGCTGGACTTGGAATCAGGGGGTAGCCAGTTCGAATCCCACTGCAGTCAGCATGTCGTTGTGTCCCTGGGCAAAACACTTCACCCCAAATTGCTCCTGTGGGGATTGTCCACAGTACTGAATGTATGTAAGTCACTTTGGATAAAAGTGTCATGTAATGTAATTAGGGGTGTCAGTCGATTAAAATAGTTAATCGTGATTAATTGCACATTTTTGATCTGTTCTAAATGTACCTTAGAGGAATATTTTTCGTGTGTGTGTGTGTGTGTGTGTTGCAGATGATGTGCCAGACAGGCAGGCCTCAGTAGCTTATCTGACATATAATTGGTCAAAATGGTACATTCACCGTTAGCCTACGAGCTCCCCGTTTTGCGCGAAGGACTATTCCTTCACAATGTAGCATGACATTGGATATGCGCTGAAGTTGTCCTGGATTGGAATCTTTCCGATCATTTCCCTCTTGAGGAGTTTGAAGAAATGTCCTTAAAATGCATGAAAAACCCACATTTTTCAAAATGTCCGACTTTGTCGGGGGCGGGGCTAATAAAAGCCAATTTGAAATGTTTCCGCAATCATAAGAGCCATGTGTATACAGTAGGGGTGTAACGGTTCACAAACATTTCGGTTCGGTACGTACCTCGGTTTTTAGGTCACGGTTCGGTACGTTTTCGGTACAGGAGAAAAAATTATCACAAAACACAACACATTTTTTTTCAAATTATTATTAAACTGTGAATAATATATTCACTCAAATAAATACAAAATATAATAAAATAAACATTAAGGTGCAGCATTTCGATGAACTGAAATAATCTGTATTTGAACTTTACTGTACTAGTACTCACAAAACATAAACTTAGTTTTGGGTTTTTAATTATTATTAAACTATGAATATTCACTCAAATAAATATAAAATATAATAACATAAATGTTAAGGTGCAGCATTTCGATGAACTGAAATAATCTGGGTTTGAACTGTACTGTACTAGTACCTAAGCAGCCAGTTTGACATTAGGACTTGCTTGTCATTGTATTTTCATGTTTTTTTAAAGAAAGATGAACATGTCCACATTGCTTGCTGAAAGGGCAGATCTGCTGGCACTAGCAATGTCTCCTGCTGTGGAGAACACCCTCTCGCTAGGAACAGAGGTAGTAGCAGATACAGCCAGATAGCGCTTTGCTAACATGGCAACATAAGGATATTTACCGTTTGTAATAGCTTTGGCTCGGTCTGAAGTTTTTGCGAGTGGTGGAGGCTTAAATGCTAGTGGGAGTTGGGTTTGCACTTCAGTCTTTTGGTACCGGTGATATTCACGTTCGGGGGATGCCTTTTCAAATGAGTGTGCAAGTTTGATATATTGCCAGCCGCGTAACCAATTTTAGTTTAACAATGCCGACAAACAACTTGGGTTCGGTCTACCTGTCTTTGTCCGTCATCCTTGTACGTAACTGCGAAACCAAAATGTTCCCAAACCGGAGACTTCAATGATGCTGGAGGATTTTCTAGCTCAACTTTATCTGCGTTCGCCATTTTGATAGTTCCTCAAATTACTGACTACATTTGAACGCATCCCTGTGACCAGCTCGTCCAATGAAATGACTTTCTCGCTCTATGACGCGATGAACACAATGGGAGCAAATTACCCTGAATGCTGCGACGCAGCACCTGAGATTACTTCCAAGAAGTTGTTCACGTTCTCAATTTTTTTACGTTTAACGTTATATTCATTCGGTAAACTTCGGTACACACGTGTACCGAACCGAAGGGCCCGTACCGAATAATTTCGGTACGGGTACGTGTTCCGTTACACCCCTAGTATACAGTGTTTCGTGAATATCGGAATAACTATATTTCTGAGTAGGGTGGAGTAATTTACGACATGTAAATCGTCAAAAATGGTGTATTCGCTGTTAGCTTATGACCTCCACGATTGAGCTATGAAAAATGTTCTTCTCAGTTTATCATCATATTGGATAGGGGCTGAAGGTGTCCTGGATTGGAATTTTTCCAATCATTCCCCTAGGAGAAATATGCTTAAAATGCATGAAAAACGCACATTTTTCAAAATGGCCGACTTTCTGATGGGTGGGGCTAATGGAAGGGAATTTGAAATATGTGTGCAATTATAATGGCAATATGTATACAGTGCTTCGTGAATATTGGAAAAACTATACGCGAGTAGTTTGGAGTCATTTGTAGTAATGTGTGACATGTAAATGGTAAAAAATTGAACATTCTCCGTTCGCTTACAAGCTCATGGTTTGAGCGATCAATTATTCCTTCGCAATTTAGCATCACATTGGAAATGGGCTGAACTTGTCCTGGATTGGAATTTTTCCAATCATTCCCCTAGGAGTCTGCAGAAATGTGCTTAAAATGGCTGAAAAACGCACATTTTTCAAAATGGCCGACTTCCTGGGGGGCGGGGCTAAAGGAAAGCAATTTAAAATGTGTGTGCAATCATAATAGTAATGTGTATACCGTTTTGCGTCCAAAGCTCATTTTATGCTATCGCAATTTAAAAAAAATGTATAGGCGACGCCCACATTCTGAATTTGTTGCGACACTTTAAATCTGAGTTCGTAGTCACCCCGAGAGTATGTGTAAAAAAAATAAAAAAGTAATTCGTCCATCCGCTCTTGATTTATAAATTGGTGGTGTTTTTGGCGCCCCCTATAGTCCGAAATGAAAATTATTTGGTGTGCCTATTTCCCAAGACAGACTGAACCTTTACACCAAAATCTGTGGTGAATGGATACATTGTTGATGAGTTATGAGCATTTATTTCTAAGCCCCGCCTTTTTGCGAGTACGTTTTAATTCATGGTGGAAATATTTATCGTTTGCTCATGCTCATCTCCTAGGATAATGTGTCTGACCCTCCACCAATGCTGTATACGAAATGTAAGGGAATATTTAACTGATTATGTAAATTATGCTATTTAAAAAAAAAAAGAGGATTTAAGAGGATTATTTGTAGAACAGGTCCTCCCGGATATGTGTGAAACATTTCAGGTCATTCGGAGTTACGGTGCGACTTTGTAAATGTATTCCAAATTGGGATTTTGATAGGTGGCGCTAGCGAGCAAGTTGGACAAATTGAACCCATTGACTCCAGAATAAGGTAGTTTTCACCAGTCTTGGCGTCCGTGCACAATTATACAACTTTGTTAGCGTCCTAAAGGCCTCAAAAACAGGAAACGCTAGCAGAAAAAAAAAAAAAATTAAAACTGCCGTCGCACTTGTGCGCGCAGTGATGAGCGGGCCCTCGCGTCCGTGCGCCTGTCGGGGAGGGCAGCCGGTTGTCCCGGCGCGCGCGTCCTGGGAAATGAGCCGTTTCTCATTTCTATAATTTTCGCGTCCCAGACTCCGAGGTCCTCCGGCAGCGACCCGGAAACGGATGTCGGCACGCCGTCTCGAAGGAAAACAAATTTCTCTAAAGGGTCGTCGAGGATCGATTATCGAGGAGGCTGTCTGGAGGAGCCGTAACCGAGGATACACTGATTTAGAGTAGAAAGGAGAGAGAAGTCTCTCTGGAGGAGCTATAACCGAGGGTACACTGATGCAGAGGAGAGAGGAGTCTCTCTCTGGAGGAGCTATAACCGAGGATACACTGATTTAGAGGAGAAAGGAGAGAGAGGAGTCTCTCTGGAGGAGCTATAACCGAGGGTACACTGATGCAGAGGAGAGAGGAGTCTCTCTCTGGAGGAGCTATAACCGAGGATACACTGATTTAGAGGAGAAAGGAGAGAGGAGTCTCTCTGGAGGAGCTATAACCGAGGGTACACTGATGAGTTCTCGGGAGTCGATTTCAGCCAACAGTGAGGTTTAAAAGAGGCGTGACGCATGGCTGAACTTTTGTCAACGAAGCACAGCTCTGCAAACTGTTCCCGTTGTGATTATAAGTTATTCAAGATGATCAAATGTGCATCAGACTTTCTGCACTTTACCGTTTTTTTTAATCACATGTCGCGTGGATGTTAGGCCATTTTTTTTTAATACAACCGCTTTCATTGTGACGCGATGTTTACAGTGAGAACATCAATAATATATGTAACAGGCCTACATTACACACTTTATTTGTATGCTTTTGTAGATATCTACAAGTAAACAGTAGATATTTTTCATGAAACCATATAGTGCTTCACATAATAAAGTATACAAGGGCTGTAGCCTGATATACATTAAATGCTTTAGGAGCTGTATGTGTGTGTTGTACAGTCAGTAGGCGTCTGTTGTGGAGTGTATATGTGTCTGTTGTAATAGATTTTGCCGCCAGCAGAGTGTGTGTGTGTGTGTGGGTGGGTGGTTTAGGAGTTATGAGCATTTATTTCTAAGCCCCGCATTTAGATTAATGACGGGCATATTTATCGACTGAACATGCTCATTTTCTACGGTAATGTGTCTGACCCTCCACTAATGCTGTATACTAAGTTTGGCGTTGAAAAAGAAAACATGGAAATGTAAGGTAATATTTCACTGTTTTTAACATTATGCTAATTTAAAAAAAATGAAGTAGGTGGAGCTTTGGGGTTCAAGGACATAATATGTAGAGTAGGTCCATCCAAATAAGTGGGCAAAATGTCAGGTCATTCGGAGTTACGGTGCCACTTTTTAAAGGTTTCCAAAAATGGAAATGTAGTAGTTTGGATGAATTTGTGACATGTAAATCATCAAAAATGGTACATTCTTCGTTAGCTTACGAGCTCCCCGTTTGAGCTAGCAACTATTTTCTTCGCAATTTAGCATTATATTGGATAGGGGTTGAATTTGTCCTGGAATTGAATTTTTCTGATCATTCCCCTAGGAGGAGTTCGCAAGAATGTGCTTAAAATGCATGAAAAACGCACATTTTTCAAATGGCCGACTTCCTGAGGGGCGGGGCTAATGGAAGGCACTTTGAAATATGTGTGCAATCATAATAGTAATGTGTATACAGCGTTTCGTGAATATCGGAAAAACAATATGCGAGCAGTTTGGAGCAATTTGCGACATGTAAATCGTCAAAAATGGTGTATTCGCCGTTAGCTTACGACCTCCACGAGTAATTTTTCAAAAATGTGCTCCGCAATTAAGTATCTTATTGGATCGGGTCTAAACCAGTTTTGCATTGGAATTTTTCCGATCATTCCCCTAGGAGGAGTTCGCAAGAACGTGCTTGAAATGGCTGAAAAACGCATATTTTTCAAAATGGCCGACTTTCTGAGGGGCGGGGCTAATGGAATATATTTACAAATATGTCCGCAATTCCATGAGGAATGTCTGTGCCAAAATTCGTGAATGTGAGAAACTATATGTGACTACCACACAATAGGGGGAGCAGTTCTTTTGAAAATGTACGTTTTTTTTTTTACATTCTCGAAAAGTTCGTGGGCTCTGATGTGTGTCCCAAGACCCTCCACCGATGCTGGATACGAAGTTTGGTGTTGAAAAACGGAAAATTGAAATTTAAGTGAATATTTAACTGTTTTGAACATTATGCAAATTTAAATAAAAAAAAAGTAGGTGGAGCTTAGGGTTCCAAGAGGATTATTTGTAGAGCAGGTCCACCCGGATATGTGTGCAAATGAGTTACGGTGCGACTTTGTAAATGTATTCCGAATTGGGATTTTGATGGGTGGCGCTAGCGAGCAAGTTGAAATATTTTATCCCATTGAGTCAAGAATGTTGTAATTTTTACTGGTTCGGGCGTCCGTGCCAAATTATACAACTTTTTAAGCGTCCTAAAGCCCTCAAAAGAAGGAATGATGGCGACTAATAAGAATAATTCTACCAATAACAATACGTTTTCTCGCACTTCGTGCTAGGACGCTGTCGGGTCCTAGCGCTCCGTGCTCGGGCCCTAATAATAATAATACCACGGAGAACAATAGGTTCCTCGCACTTTGTGCTAGGACGCCGTTGGGTCCAAGCGCTCCGTGCTCGGGCCCTAATAATAATAATAATTCCACCAATAACAATAGGTTCCTCGCACTTCATGCTAGGACGCCGTTGGGTCCTTGTGCTCCGTGCTCGGGCCCTAATTAAACACTGACAGGGAACATTTTACTGCACCATCATTACTGTTGCATAGGAAGGTGCCGTCAAATGTTCTGTTAATACTTGCATACTTTTAATTAAATACAGTTTGAATAAATGATTTAAATTTGTAACAGAGTATGTTCATTCGATACTGTTGGCGTAGTGTATCTGTGAACGATCCCAAATACAATTCATTGTTTACATTGCGGCTAGTGCTACGCCAGAAGAAAAAACCCTTTTACATTTTGAACTGGAAGTGGAAAGGGGCTGGGCTACATGAGAAATAGACAATAGGTGGGACTAAGAAAGATAATATAAAAACAGGCATTAATTAGGGCTGCAAAATGTCTCCCATTGTAATGGTGATGAGGTTTTTAAATGCTAACAGTTAACAGTTTCTTCTGACTGTGTTTCCTGTTTCCTGCAGACGTCCAGCAGCTGGTGGTGGTTAAAGAAGAGCTTCTCCCTGACCAGCAGGAGTGCAGCACCAGTCTGGACCAGGAGGACCCAGAGCCCCCCACACACATTAAGCAGGAACAGGAGGGGGAGCAGCTTCAGGAGCTGGAGGTGGCTGATATCACCAAGTCCACTTTCACTCCTGACCCTGTGAAGAGTGAAGATGATGAAGAGAAACCTCAATCCTCTCAGCCTCATCAAAGACAAACTGAACACATGGAAACAGAAGCTGATGGAGATGTCTGTCGAGGACGAGAACCAGCCAGGAACTCAGATCCAGAGAGCAGTTTACAACCCGAGACTGAGGACCACACTGAAGACTCTTCTGAACCTGACACTGGAGACGCTTCTGAACCTGACACTGAAGACAGTGCTGATTGGAAAGAGACCAGAGAACCTGCATCAGGCTCAAACTCACTGAAAAATAGACATGAATCTGTCAGTGATCCACAATGTAGTGATGAAAAGAAACCATTCAGCTGCTCAGTCTGTAAGAAAGCTTTTCCACTGAGTGGAAATTTAAAGAGACACATGAGAGTCCACACAGGAGATAAACCATTCACCTGTACAGTCTGTAAGAAAGCTTTTTCACAAAGTGAAAGTTTAAAGATACACATGAGAATCCACACGGGAGAGAAACCATTCACCTGTACAGTCTGTAAGAAAGCTTTTTCACATAGTGGAAGTTTAAAGAACCACGTGAGAATCCACACAGAAGAGAAACCATTCACCTGTACAGTCTGTAAGAAAGCTTTTTCATATAATGGACATTTAAAGAGACACATGAGAGTCCACACAGGAGAGAAACCATTCAGCTGTACAGTCTGTAAGAAAGCTTTTTCACGTAGTGGAAGTTTAAAGAAACACATGAGAATCCACACAGGAGAGAAACCATTCACCTGTACAGTTTGTAAGAAAGCTTTTTCACATAGTGGAAGTTTAAAGAAACACATGAGAATCCACACAGGAGAGAAACCATTCACCTGTACAGTCTGTAAGAAAGCTTTTTCAAATAGTGGAAGTTTAAAGAAACACATGAGAATCCACACAGGAGAGAAACCATTCACCTGTACAGTCTGTAAGAAAGCTTTTTCACATAGTGGAAGTTTAAAGGACCACATGATAATCCACACAGGAGATAAACCACACAGCTGCTCAGTCTGTAAGAAAGCTTTTTCACATGGTGGAATTTTAAAGAAACACATGAGAATCCACACAGAAGAGAAACCATTCACCTGTACAGTCTGTAAGAAAGCTTTGTCACATAATGGACATTTAAAGAGACACATGAGAGTCCACACAGGAGAGAAACCATTCACCTGTACAGTCTGTAAGAAAGCTTTTTCACGGAGTGGACATTTAAAGAGACACATGAGAATCCACACAGGAGAGGAAAAATAGATCTGCAAAGTTTGTGACAAAGGATTTAAATGGCGCAATCGTTTTAAAAAGACCAAGTGTGTTGGTAAGGGAATACATTTGTCTATTTTGTATCCTGATGACCTAATGCCGTTACATGTAATACGTTACTCCCTAAGCCTGTTTTCACCCACCTGCAACCGATTCGCTAATAATCACAAATGTTTATTTCTTCGACCCCTTGACTCGACTATTTCTTGTTTTAATAATGGTTACATCTCCTCAGGACCAGTGTTGGGGCTAACGCGTTACTTTCACGCTTTACTGTAACGCAACTACTTTTTGCGGTAACTAATAGCGTTACTAGTTACCTATTCCCATTAAGTAACGCCGTTATAGTTACTGTGATTTAAATGGGTGCGTTACTGTGTTACATTGTGTGATGGAACTGAACCGAATCTCCCTGCGGATGTAACTTACAGGCGAATACAGCAATGTCCTCTCACAGCACCATGGAAAAGTGAAAGTAACCAGAGAGGAGTGATGATTGGTTAACGCGAGGTAACATTTCAGGGTAAGCCAATCAGAGACAGAGTTGGGCGGGTCTCGCCTTATGGGGAAAATACACACACACGAACACTTGCTAATGCTAACACACACACACACACACACACAATTGCAGATGCAAGTATCAGCGAGAGCAGCAGCGCATTTGCAACTTGGAAATATAACCACTATTTTCAATTTGTGGGGATAAAGGACGCAAAAAATCATACGGTAAACTGTGTGCAGGACAGAAAGCATTGTCCACATCGAAAAACAGCAATGCCAATCTCCTGAAGCACCTAACTAATGTACATATAACTGAAACACTCGGAGGAGGAGGAGGAGGAGGAGGAGGAGTCAAAGGATTGTGCCAAACAAAATAAACAAGTATAACAAAACCAGGCCTATCTCTACATCTATCCTTTGAAACCAAACTCAAACAAAAACCCTCACTAACTAACTACAAAGACTTTGACAAAACAATATACAGGGGTGGCAACAATCCGCTAACCTAGTGTGTCTAAACATTAGTTAGCTATGTGGGGAGAAATGTACAGGGTACCCCAGACTTACCTAACTCCTCCACCTCTCAACACACACACTTTCAAAAAGGTCACACAATACAAAGAGAATTAGTTGCTAAACACTGCAGGCTCCTTCATCAGCAACAGGCCCAGAGTGAGAGAGAGAAGACTTCCTGGGTGCCTCCTTTATGGTCGGCCCTGGCTGCTGATAGGCCAGCTGAGGGTGAGAGGATCCAATCAGCCATCAGACTCAGGTGCACAGGCAGATACCGATCAGCTGCTGATTAGCTGTGCAGAAGACAGGGAGAAGAGAGAAACACAGGAGGGAAGGAAAACCACACATGTACAGCCTGCCTGGCACGTAACACCCCCACACATATAAATCCAAACAGTATGTTTGGCCCTTACAATGGACATTTCCATTTACATAGCACGAGATAGTGCATCGGCAAGAACATTATCGGACCCCTTTTTATGGCTTATGTCAAGGTTGTAGTTCTGGACAATCAACGACCAACGCATAAGGCGTTGATTGTGGTTGTACATCCTTGAAAGAAAAACCAGCGGATTGTGATCAGTGTATACCTTAATAGGTTTTACACTGGAGCCAAGATACACCTCAAAGTGCTGCAAGGCAAACAATAGAGCTAAAGCTTCTTTTCAATAGTAGAGTACTTCAACTGATGTTTGTTGAACTTTCGGGAGAAGTAGTTCACGGGGTGATCGATGGCCTGTGCATCTTCTTGTAGAAGAACAGCCCCTGTCTCAACTCCACTGGCATCGACCTCAAGCTTGAATGGCTTCGAAAAGTCTGGTGCAGAAAGAACAGGAGTACAACACAGAATACCTTTTAGGCTCTCAAATGACTGTTGACACTCACCGGACCAAACGAAAGGCTTTGAGGGACTGGTCAACGTAGTGAGTGGGGCCGCCACCGAGGAGAAGTTTCTGCAGAAACGGCGATAGTACCCTGCCATTCCTAGGAAGCGGCGAAGTTCCCTCCTGGTGGATGGCACTGGGAGGGAGGCAATTGCCCTGGTCTTTGTATCAGCAGGGCACACCTGCCCCGACCAACCTGCTGACCAAGGTAGAGAACGGTACCTTTTCCAAACTCACATTTGGCAAGGTTAAGCGTTAGGGATGCGGCCGACAAGCATTTAAAAACTTCTCTTAAGGTAGACATGTGGCTAGACCAGTCATTAGAATAGACAACAATGTCGTCCAGATATGCCTTACAGTTTGGAACATGTCCTAATACAAGATGTACAAGCCTCTGAAAGGTGGCAGGCGCGTTACACATACCGAAAGGCATCACAGCACACTGAAGGAAACTGTCAGGTGTCACAAAGGCTGAGATGTCAGAAGCACGCTATGTTAAAGTAACTTGCCAGTATCCCTTTAACATGTCCAGCTTACTGACAAATTGTGCAGGACCAATGTTATCGATGCAGTCATCAATAACCTTGCAAAAGTCAGTGCAAACTCTGGGACTTCCATCTGACTTTGTGTCTAGCACACAAGGGGAACTCCAGGGACTGGAACTAGGCCTTGCAAATCCGTTTTTAAGTAGATACTCAACTTCCCTTTTCATAGCCTCTCTCTTAACTGGGTTAACTCTGTACGCAAACTGTTTGATGAGCGAGGGGTTGGTCAAAACCACATCATGAGCTAGGACAGAAGTTTGTGAGGGAGTGTCATTAAAAAGACATGCAAAGTCAAATATCAGTTTCTGTATCTCACTTCCTTGGATATCAGGAAGATGAGACAAGTAATTGGGCAAATCAGCCAATACCTCAGTATTGCTTAGTCTTGCCCCCTGTGGTGTTGCACTGCGCATCACCAACTCATCCTCATTTGAGCTCACCTTTGAAACTGAAGCCATAGGAGAGACGGTTGTCTCCACCTGGTGAGCTTTAGAAGACTCACTTTGGTCATCCCTGGTGCAGTACTTCTTTAGCATGTTGATATGACACTCTGGTAGGACGTCTGCGGTCAGGTGTTTGAATGACGTAGTTTGTTTCACCGAGCTTCTTATCTACAACATAAGGACCAGCACATTTAGTAGACATAGCAGAACCAGGTACAGGCAATAGAACCAACATCTTGTCACCTGGCTGAAACAAGTGCGCTTCCGCCTTCTGGTCGTAGCGTTTCTTCATGTTCCCCTGGGTAGAGGTCAGAGCTTCCCTAGCCAAGGAGCAAGCACGATGTAGACGATCCTTAAGTTTGGCGACATACTCCGGGATACTGCAAACTGTTTTCGTGGCATGATCAAATGCTCTTTAAGAACTCTTAAAGGACCTCTGACCTCATGTCCAACACTAGCTCAGCAGGACTAAAACCTAGAGACTCCTGAACAGCTTCACGGGCAGCAAATAACACTAAAGGAACACCGTCATCCCAATCTTTATGAGACTCATGGCAATGTTTTCTTAACATGCATTTCATAGTCTGGTGAAACCTCTCTAATGCCCCCTGACTTTCAGGATGATATGGGCTGGATGTCACATGCTTGATACCTAAGGTGTCAAGTACCCGGGCAAACACTTTAGACATGAAGTTGGTACCTTGGTCTGTTTGAACTACCTTCGGTAGACCAAACATGGAGAAAAACTTCAGAAGTGCCTTGGTGATGACCGGGGCAGTGATTTTCCGTAGTGGGATGGCTTCTGGGAACCTAGTGGAAGCACACATGACAATTAAGAGAAACTGGTTTCCAATTTTAGTTTTAGGCAAGGGTCCCACACAATCCACAATCACCCTTTCAAATGGCTCTCCCATTACTGGAATAGGAATGAGAGGAGCAGGGTGAATCACTTGATTCGGTTTACCAACAACTTGGCACACATGACATGTTCGACAATAACGAACTACATCAGACTTAAGTCCTGGCCAAAAGAAGTGTTTTAAAACAGGGGCCTGCACTGGACACGATGGCCTCTGGTCTGATGGAGCGGTATCGCCAGGCAGCTGTTCCACCCCCAGTGCTGCTGTATGTTGACTGTGGCTGCTGTGTGAGTGACGGGACAAGCATGCTGCACAGCAGGTTCAGTGATTGGCCAGATCTGGCATTTCATGAGGAGGTTGGCTGTTGGCTGCACCACTGACGCGCATCCCCTTTACCCCACCTTCATGGGCTGCCTGTCTGCATGCATCTTTGAGTGGGACGCAAGGGACCTCACTCTGTTGCGGCAGGCAAAGAGGGCGCTACTCGTGCAGGAGGGTGTGCCAGGTCTTACTGATCAGATGGTGAACGGAAAGATCAGTAAAAAGGAGCTGAGCCTGTACTGCCGCAGGAGGACGCGCGGGGAAGTGGCCACTATCACCCTCATTGAGCAGCTGCTGGAGAAACTGGGGGGGAATAATGGGAGAGACCTTATGGGGGTGCCGCTGCTGGAGCAGGTGCGCATGGAGCACATTTGGAGTGTGCAGAGACGCCACGTGAAGTGCATCCAGGATGTGCCAGGTGTGCAGCTGTACACCGGGACAGGAACCACCACAAAGAGTGGCATCCTGCTAACAAGGTACCGCTAGAGGGTCTACATCGCTGGAGTCATTCCATCTCCACCTGAACAGGTGTATTCCAGGTTGGTTCAGTTGTGTGTATGTTTTTCTTTATGACATAAGTATTCAGTTTGAAAAGGAAAACATTTTTAAATGGCAAAGATATTTGTATTTGTTCCCAGGAACCAGTGAAAATACACTGCATTTCCAATTGCTTTGAGGAGCCCACAGTCCCAATCCTCCTCCTTGATGACCCAGGGATCTCCATCTCCTCCTTGCCTTGTCCCTCTGCAACACTCTCCTCCTCCCAGCCTGCGGCCTCCTCCCTAGTAGCTTCCTCCTCCCTGGCTGCTTCCTCCTCCCTAGTTGCTTCCTCCTCCCTGGCTGCTGCCTCCTCCCTGGCTGCTTCCTCCTCCCTGGTTACTTCCTCCGTAGTAGTAGCTTCCTCCTCCCTGGCTGCTTCCTCCTCCCTGGTTGCTTCCTCCTCCCTAGTTGCTTCCTCCTCCCTAGTAGCTTCCTTCTCCCTGGTTGCTTCCTCCTCCCTGGTTGCTTCCTCCTCCCTAGTTGCTTCCTCCTCCCTAGTAGCTTCCTCCTCTCTGGCTGCTTCCTCCTCCCTGGTTGCTTCCTCCTCCCTGGTTGTTTCCTCCTCCCAGCCTGCGGGCTCCTCCCTAGTTTCTTCCTCCTCCCTAGTTGCTTCCTCCTCCACAGCTGCTGCCTCCTCCACAGCTGCTGCCTCCTCCCTGGTTGCTTCCTCCTCCCTAGTTGCTTCCTCCTCCCTGGTTGCTTCCTCCTCCCTGGTTGCTTCCTCCTCCCTAGTTGCTTCCTCCTCCTTGGCTGCTGCCTCCTCCCTGGCTGCTTCCTCCTCCTCCACAGCTGCTTCCTCCTCCCTGGTTGCTGCCTCCTGCCTGGTTGCTTCCTCCTCCCTAGTTGCTTCCTCATCCACAGCTGCTGCCTCCTCCCTGGTTGCTTCCTCCTCCTGGCTGCTTCATCCTCCAGCTCAGATTTTCCTAAGCAGTCCAGAAACATGTAGAGCTCCTTCAGGAAAGGTCTGGCTCCTACAAAGTTGCTTCCGGGATCTGACCACATTTTCTTTGGATGTCCCCTCAATGCAGTGCATCTTTTGTAGGCCAGTAGGAAGCCTTCAGCTGACTGGTCTCCAACAACATCTACATGTATTGCTCTGGATGCCATACAGCAGAAGACAATGCCCCATACTTTCAGCCTTACTTTCTTCCTCACCTCATATGGTCCAAACAGGTCCACAGTTGTGTATTCAAAGGGTCTTGTGGGATTTGTCCGCTCTGATGGCAGGTCACTCATGACTTGCTTGCACTTCCTTCCTCTGGCCTTTCTGCATATCACGCAGCTGTCAACCACCTTTTTAGCCAATCTTCTGCCTTTGACAACCCAGGCTTTCTTTCTCATCTGTAGGAGTGTTCCTGCTATCTCCTGGTGGTTTGCTCTGTGGGCCTTTTGAGCAAGAAGTGTGGATATCCATGCCTCATAAGGTAGGATTGGTCCTACAACTTTGTCCTCATTAAAGTATTGGATCCTTCCTCCACATACTAAGAGTCCCGACTCTTCCTCCTTATACACAACCAACCTGCTGAGAGTAATGGTTTTAAATGTTACTCCTCCCTGGGCTGAAAGGAAAATATGTCTGAGTGCATCTTCACATTCTCCAACAGAGAGCACAGTTTTCTTAGTTCTCAACTCTCTCTCTTCTTTTGAAGGCATTACCTCCCACTTTGACCCGTGTGGAGTTGGGTTCATCGTCCTCCTCTTCCACTCCTTAGCAGCTCTCAGCACCCAGGCAACAACTCGGATCAGTTTATCCAAGCTGCTGAATTTCCTCACATCAATCAGTTAACTGCAGAAAATCCTGGCTACCACTGCAGACAGAGGTCACTGGGACTGGGATCTCATGATGCTTTATGCACTCATGGCTTATAGAGCAACTCGACACAGCTCCACCGGATTGACACCAAATATGATGCTTTTTGGAAAATAAGTCACTGAGCCGGTCGACCGGGTCGCTGGTTTGCCACCTGACAATGACAATATCAACACTAAGACCCCCCTTCAATATGTCATGAAACTGAGAAAACGTCTGGAGCTGTCTCACCAGCTGGCACGAGAAGCTCTTGGGAAATCTGTTGAGCGAGCTAAAAAACAGTATGACAAAAACATTTGTCAAACCCAACACAAAGTGGGAGATGCAGTCTGGCACCTGATTAAAGGCACCAAAAGGGTTAAAAACAAGGTACGAAAGTTTCTGCCATCCTACGAGGGTCCTTACTTCATTGTAGGCATGTTGGATGACCTGATCTATAGACTCAAAAAGAGCCCCAGAGCCAAAGTCAAAGTTGTCCACCATGACAAGCTCAAGCCTTATTATTCCAGGACCCCATTAGACACAGAGGCCTGGCGCCTGTCGAGGTGCCGCCCCCTCAGCCAGACCTCAACTCATCTGACACAGTCATCGGGCCTCTCCATCTGTGGGACCCCCCATCAGACGCAGAGGATCTAGCTGTGGAGACCCTCCAGGACCCAGGTTCTTCACTGCCAGTTACGCCGAGCAGCAGCTGGCTTCATGACAGACTTCCTCTGACTCAGCGCCCTTCCAGGGCCCCGGCCAGTGGTCCCTGTAAGGAAATATTTGTATGTATTCATGCAAACTGTGAAGGGCTGTTAAGGGTTTTATTGCTGTGGGGGAGCTGGAACAAGACCCCACTGTGGTCTCTGGAATGTGATGGGGGGATGTGTGGAGGCTGCAGAGGCTGCAGAAATAGGAGACAGTGAGGGTCAGAGGTGTTTGTTTGAGATGACTGAGAAAGACGACCAGTTGTCCTTAAACTCCACCCCCTCCTGTATCATTTGGTATGAAAGCCTATCCGGCTTGCTGTTCTCTCTCTCTCTCCTCGCGTCGCTCGGACTGGAAGGTCGTGGCGGCCTGTGGGCAGGAGCCAGGAGTAGGCCAACTCCTGACATTACACATATGATACGATATGGTTGTGTATGGTAATGTATTTGATTGTATTGCATTGTATATTACCATTAAAGTGGATTATTGTTTAACGGTTAAGTGTATGCTCTGGATTTCCTTCATGTAAGATAACAGCTTGTGTAGGGACGCGGGGAGATTTGGAAATGCGGCCTAGTTATCATTTATATCTCCTAACAAATGGTGATCTCGACGCCGAATAAACATGAGCTGTGGAAGGATTCAGGCGACCAGACTAGGTCGGGAACAAACACTTTTAGACGCCTCGGACAATAGCAGGGCCCTGCGCCACTACAAATAAGGTAACGAAACTGTAGGATTGTCTGTAGGCGTTTCGGAGTGTTTTTGAAGTTTGAATGGAGTATACAATGCATATTTTTGCCATGTTAGGAAAGTTATATAAAACATGTGAACGTTGATCGCAAGGTACAGAGAGTCCTGCGTCACGAGAAATAAAGCAGTTAGCGTGGATCTCAGGTAGTTTATTCCTGAAGTGGCGTGGAAGCGGTGCAGTTCGTGGGCTGTGGGTGTGATTCCTACACGACGAAACCTGGATGTTCGATATTTCAGATCGAGCCGCCGTTTAAAACTGGGGGTAAATAACAGTCTGAGGCCGAATAAGCGAAAGTGTCAGTGGACTGTTATCTGTTAAATCCTTGGGAGAGAGCGCTAACGTCACCTACATTGTGACGAGACCGGCTCTCGTTTCCCTTGTCTGTAAACATTAATTTGAAAGGCTGACGTAAACATAACGTTGATCGCAAGGTAGGCAGAGAGTCCTGCGTGACGACATATGAGGCACGTTATCAAGCTAGACAAACTGTACGGGGAATAAATCTGTGTGATTTTTACCTGAATAACCTGTGTGAGCATTGTCTGTGGTAATCAGACATTCGCTCAGAAGAGTGAAGCTCATTTGTGCTCTGCTGCTGCCATCTAGTGGCTGAAAGGGGGGAAGCACGTTAATTAAGTCAGATAAATAAAAGCGAAGTCAATATATTGCGTATATTTAAATAAATGAGCTGTCTGTAGGTTGTCATTGTTGATTAGTACAGACCTTGTTTTATGTTGGTAAATGTAATGGTACAAAAGCAAGCTATTCATCACAATTGGATTTTTAGGTTATGAATAAAACGAAAAGTAGTAGCCTAAGGGATAAGCGGAAAGGTTTTTGAACGCTGTTATGGAAATCTAGGACCCAACACAGCGCTGGAGAGTACAAGTCAAATGAACAATACAAATAAATGGTGAATCAAGCAAAGCTGTCTTTTGGTTATTTATTTGAAGCTTCAAATACACGATATAATAATATAATAATGTCGCACAGAGTATAAGATAGTCTGCGCGAGAGTGCGCAGAACAATGGAAAAGCAAAGGTTATATAGAAAAGGAGTGGGAAAGAGAACAATCTGGGTTCACACAGTCAGATTGTTGATGAGACACCCAGTGGCCTTGAGTAGATAGCATAACGGAACTTTGTGTGACTGTGTATGAGTCTCCCAGTCTGCTGAAACAGCTGTGGCCTTGCAGAGACTGGGAAACTCATAAGAGAATATAATAGAATAATAATGGTAAAAGCACAACAAGAGGAAATAAGAAGCATTTGGTTTAAACATATGAAAGATATAATAAGGATAATAATAATAAGAATGATAATAATAACATTTTCCACTACAACGCTTGTCAGTTATGACAGGGGTGCTTATGCCCGCTTAGGTTTTCGATGTGCGCCATCACGTTGAAACAGGATTGGTGGCATTTTCAGTTCATTGCTTGCTTCCACACGCCTTCCCCCTCCTTGTCTCTTTCACGACTATAGTTAATGCATTAGACCGATTGTCAACTTGCCGTGTTTCTAGAAGTTGGACTCGCTGTTCCGGAACGGCCTTTCAAAATAAAAGCCAAAGGCCGCTGTTCGCCAGAGAGGCCTTCACAATAAAACAGTAATTAGCTTAACAATATATTTAACTTATATTACGTCCTTAAATATTGATTTTAATTCATTACAGATCTAACCTGTTGTAACACAACTTAGATAAACAATTTCAAGTGGTTAGAGGGGGTTTCCTGTCTGGCTCATTTGATTTAGAACTGAAGTAAGGGAGAATAGTGTTTTATGAGTCATTCCTCATGGTTTATAGAGATAAATCATCAGTTTGTCTGGACTTTGATATAGAGATAGGATCATGGTGGAGAAGGAAGACCTTTTTTGGTTTCAAATTAAAGAAGATTTTAAAGATGAAGTAAGCAGGACTTCAACTGGCCAAAAGAGATTTTAAAGTTTAATATTCTTGGTTAGCAAACAAGACATCTGATTATTATGTCACACATGATAATCTTGCTATAGAAACTAGCTTAAAATATTGGAGAAAATGTGTGGATGTTCTTTCGTAGTGTGTGGAATATGTGATGCTGGAAACATGTACGTTTTTCAATGTATAGGAGAAAATGGTTTCCTGAAAGAGTTGTTGGGTAAATATGTAGCAATGGATGAAACAATTTTTAGAGTGAGTTTTTGTAATATCATTAGTAGACATCAATTATGTTGTTTAGATGGAATTTAACAATTAAGACAGATAGTATGATTAGAAAGAGTCAGAGTGGAAAGGGTTGGATTTATTTAACCTCAGTGTGGTAGATTTTTTATAGGTAATGCGTCCCGAGACCTGGACTCCCCCTCTGAGTTAGAAAAGGCTACGATCCCGACCCTCCAAGCAGACAAAACACCTAACCCAACAGGAGACTCCTCCTTCTCCATCGAACAGACAGAGAACCAGAGCTGAAACAACAACAACAAGACTGCAGCCAGAACTATCTCCACCTGTGGCATCCAGAACCAAACAGCATGCTGACGGGCAGAAATCTACGCTCATCAGTCCCTCAGACGGGACCATGAAGTTCCAAGCTGAGCACAAGAGCAAAGTGTGGGACATGAGAGCAGAATCCGCCCTACATAAAACAGCAGGGAGACTGTAAAGGAGGAGATGAAATGCAAAGCAGTGCAAGAACATTGGCATGAGGGGGCATGCAGATGTAACTGGGCCAATGGCTGACAGCGGATGAAGTTACAGCTGATGGACTGAAGAGAACACAGAATCGGAGGAGTTGGCATGGTCGATTAGAAGTGAGGAGGCCGGGGTCACGGCTTGAGCAAACCAGAGGAGGGGAAAAGGAAAACGGGAATGAGTGAGTTTACACATAAACACACTTATTCACAAAACGCACATTTAAAGCATAAATACGTAAAGACAGAAAGATTTATTAAATTAAAAATAGCAGTAAACTATTAGAGTAAAATGAGAACACACTGAGGGTTAAAGGGGGCCACATGACAGAGTACAACCATATTCTTCAATCTTTTCATCATGTTAACAAAATATTCTTTGACATTTTTTATTCACGTGTGAATAAAGTAGTGGGATAGTTTTAGGAACCACTCTATAAGACAAATCTTTATCTGTATGGATAATGTTAAAGGGAGAGCTGGTGCCAAGCCAGATATCGTATTCCAATCTAAATAATTGATTTCACCATTGTAGCATAGTTATTACCATAGGAAATATGAAATGACTTCTGTTTTTAAATCCTTGATAAAGGAGGAAGTAATTGTTGCATGTTCGGACATCCAGGGTTCCACACACTGCTAAAGAGTTTAACATTGATTTTTAGGTGGACCAGAATTGAAGACGTGTGGTTGTTATACCATTGTTATCGTGAACAAAAGATAAATATAAATAAGTGAAGATAAGAAGATGTATTGACCATAAATTAGTCAATTGGTAAATAAAAAATAGCGGAAAAGAGGAGAACTATTAAAGGGAAGTGGAAAATCAGTCTAATACACATTGATAAAAAAAGGGGGGGGGCATGAAGGAAGTATGCACTGGACTTTTTATTCGTGTGTGAATTTGGTAGTGTTTTAATTTGTTACAGTATTGATCAGTTCAAAGGGAGAGTTTTAGTAACAGCTCTATAAGATCAGATAAATATTTATTTATATAGGTCATGTTGAAGGGAAAGCTGTTTCTAAACAAAATATAGTATTTCAATTTGAGGTACTGGTTTCATGTTCAGACACCCAGAGTTCCACGCACTGTTAAAGAGGGTAACATTGTTCTTTAAGTGCACCAGAATTGAAGATAAATTGATAGAATGAGTTATGGAATACATAGCAGATCTTTACAGATCCTAGTAATGTTTTGACACAAGATAGTGATGTACACATGTTTCTGAAATAGATCTATTAGTCATTTTAATACTAATTAGGTGTAAATGAATTGCAGTAATAGTAATAGTACAATAAGGAAGTGACATTTTTTTGGCTAGACACTTTTCAGGGAATGTGGGAAACAGCAAGGAGGGGTTGGAGATATCTTGAACATTATAGTTGTAATTGTGAATTAATAAATGATGGCGCTCCATATATACAGATTTTTATAGACGGAGGATGTTGGCCTGTGCTGGAACATCAAAGTCTCTGCAGAGCACGACACATGGCAAAAAAGACTGAGACCAACTGACCGACAGGGTAACTTGGGAAGGCACTGTCAATGACTGACTCTGCGGTGAACCTGACCAAACCTGACTTTACAACCTGACAGTGTGAGTGTGAGTGAGTGTATGTCTGCACCTGATCAGTGCAACTGCATGATTTAAAACGATGACTAATCAAGCATGTTTTGGACTAACACATTATTTTTGTGTGATAATAATGTGTGAAATGAGAGGTTTCCTAACATTGCCCAAAAGGGGAAACCGTATCTAATCTGCTTCATGATGTTTCACTCCCACAGGAGGTGGCGGTTTGAAGAATGTGAAACTCAAACTATGACATTTGGAATTCTGTTTCTTTTAGGACTGAATGATGGAGAGAAACACTCTCAAGTGTTTACTGGGGAAATGATGGATGTACATTTGGGAAAAATGTTTGGTATTGTCTTATAATCCATTATGACCTGAAGGTTTTCTTCCCATACAGGTTTTTGTTTACACATGAGATAATGTGTAAAAAAGGGGGAGTGTAAACTTTACAATGTACATTTTTCATTTAGGGACTGAAAGGAACCGGCTGGCCAACTCCATTGTTCAATCTGACCATTGATTGACAGTTTTAGAATTGACCTGCTCCATATTTGGGGATAAGAGGCTGTTTGATGAATGTTGACATGTCTCTAGTATTGATTGAGTTATAGCAGGTAACACAGATAAAGAATCAGTGGCCAAGGGGCTACCAGAGAGATGTAAGTCCAGAATGAAATACTGGAGAGGCTGACCGGTGAGTAATGTTTCAACAGACAACATCATGTAACTAGCCTGGTAAAGAAGTAAGAGCCATAGACTTTATTGTTTAGGTCATTATGGGGATATACATTTCATCTACATTTGTAATAGAAATACATTTGATGACAGTTTGTTGGAATTTTGTATTCATTTTTTAGTAGGATAATATCTAAGAACTGACGGGTAGAAGCAGTATCACCAGGAAGCCATTCACTTTGTTAGTATTGTGATTTTGGTTGTTTTTGAATCCATAAGATTAGTGTGTTTCTTTACCAGAAACATTAGCAGTTCAAATCATATTTTTTGATTTTTAATGGGATCTCAGGGATTTCATTTAAAATAAATACAGATGCTTGTCAGAAATTCAGAGCTATTGAAATATGTTATTTAGTTTACCTAAAGATGTTGTGGTTCTTATTTAGTGGGCACAGTCCAAGTATTAAGATTCTGAAGCTGCACAATTAATTTAGAAAACCTGTGCTCAGACGTCTGTTGTTTTAAGACACCCCACCAACAGGCTCCAAGTGGCCACGCACTGGTGGGTCAAACAGCCGAGGGCCCCAGAGCCCGGAGCGTAGGCTTGAGGGATTTGTATCAGATTTCTCCACACAGGTTGTGGATGCCAAAAGGGGGACCCGAGACGCAGGAGGCTGACTGTCAACCCCAGGCTCTCCGGCCCCGACCGAGTGACCCAGAGGACATCCAATGACGTCCGCCTACAAGGAAAGGGGGACAACTGGTACACCTGCGAGGACCCTAGACGACATCAGGACGGATCGGGCTCTCATCATGGAGGTCGACTCGGATGCGGTCATCAGCGGACTGGAGGAGAAGGACCTCGAGGACATCCATCCAGCAGTCGTATGTGTCCCAGGAGGCATCATCATCGGACCGGAGAAGGAAGATCGGGAGGACATCTATTCAGCAGCGACTCGGAAGCTGCCATCAGCAAGCCGGAGGAGAAGGAAGACATCTCTCTAGCAGGCAGCCCAGAAGCCGCCGTCAGCGGATCAGAGGGGACAAAGACACGGCAAGCCAGGATGGCACAGGGGACTCCACTCTCCGCTGAAACAGGAGTGTGTGTTAAGTGCAACAAGACGGTGTATGGAGCCAGCCAGGCCTGCCAAGCTATGGGCAGCCTCTACCATGACAGCTGCTTCACCTGCAGCGCCTGTAGTAGGGAAGGCGTTCTACTATGACGCAGGAAGGGTTTTCTGTGAAGAGGACTTTAAAATCTACTGTCTGAAAGACTGCCACAGGGTCCTGGCGCCTAAATGTGCTGCGTGTAACCAGCCCATCCTGCCCTCAGAGGGGTCTGATGAAACCATTCGAGTTGTATCCAGAGAGGACAAGTATGGAGACTCAGCAGACAAGGATGCATTTTTTGAAAGTGCCTTGTGTAAGTTGCACTCTTGTTTAAGAGTGCAAAAGAGGGAATTGTAAGGAAATATTTGTATGTATTCATGCAAACTGTGAAGGGCTGTTAAGGGTTTTATTGCTGTGGGGGAGCTGGAACAAGACCCCACTGTGGTCTCTGGAATGTGATGGGGGGATGTGTGGAGGCTGCAGAGGCTGCAGAAATAGGAGACAGTGAGGGTCAGAGGTGTTTGTTTGAGATGACTGAGAAAGACGACCAGTTGTCCTTAAACTCCACCCCCTCCTGTATCATTTGGTATGAAAGCCTATCCGGCTTGCTGTTCTCTCTCTCTCTCCTCGCGTCGCTCGGACTGGAAGGTCGTGGCGGCCTGTGGGCAGGAGCCAGGAGTAGGCCAACTCCTGACATTACACATATGATACGATATGGTTGTGTATGGTAATGTATTTGATTGTATTGCATTGTATATTACCATTAAAGTGGATTATTGTTTAACGGTTAAGTGTATGCTCTGGATTTCCTTCATGTAAGATAACAGCTTGTGTAGGGACGCGGGGAGATTTGGAAATGCGGCCTAGTTATCATTTATATCTCCTAACATCCCCTACGGATTTTCACCCCTCTACAGAGACCCCAACGACTCTGCAGAGCTCCTGAAATGTTAGATGACTGGGTCAGTCACTAGGGTTTGTTAAAGTTTAACCTGAGTCAGGGTGTCAGCAGGTTAGTTCCTAACTCAGTAAAAGAAAAAGAAAAAAAAGAGTTCCAGAGTAATTCTATGCTCTTAAGCTAAAGTTATTTAATTATATTGTTATACATCCACAGTTTGTGGTTCTATTTCATTTAGTTGCCTGTGGTAATGAGTAATGTGTTTACTGCTTTGACACTTGATGCAGGATGTAACTGGTTAGAGAAACCAAACAGATGGTAAGATTGCTTGTTGTTGTTTGACAATTGTAATGCCTAAGAGCCACATCATATAGAGTAAAGTCACACAGTGTTTAACTTAACCAGGTTAATTAACTACATCACAGTATGTTATGTACATCAGTATGTGTGTTTATACACCTTTGAAACGTAACACATAAAAGAAGGATCTATGCAGTATGCTTCGGGGACATTTGTATGGACATTGCCTCATGATTCAAGCTGTTTCAGGAAGACTCTTCAAGGACTGTGGGAAAAGGGGATTATTGTGGGGAATGTGTTGCCATTAATGTTTCATGCTTTCCTTTTATAATGTTTATATGCTGAAGTGATGTTAAAGGTTGTGTTATCATCATCATCAGGAGTGGGGGTAGTGTTACAGGCTTGGCCTGTCACTTTAAGAGTAGCAGCCGCAAGGGGTTGTGGGTTTTGGAGTCTCTGTGTGTGTGAAATGTGATGGCCAAGGCGAAGTGCGGAGTTATGGAGAGAGAGACGAAAGTATAGAGAAAGTGGTCAGAAAATGAATAGTATCTAGTCTGTATGTATGTAATACAGTGTCAATATAGCTTGAAGAACGTGAATACACGGAGGTTCTTCCCACGGCACCCGAACGCCTCGTTTCCATCCTTTTTCCCCTCGAAATGTCTGGGCAGTTGGTTACCGGCTGACAACGAGCCAAGTCAGAAACCACCGGTGTGTATTCGAAACTACGGTTTCGGTGCCGAGATACCGTTGATAGTAAAAAGGTAACACAGGCATTTATGCTGGTAAAAAATAGTTGATAATGAAAAGTTGATCAACAACAAATATTCCTACAGGAATAAGATAAAAGGTTGTGTTGAATAAAATGTTGTACACTATGTTTTCCTCACGCTGAATACCGACATTATGATGTTTAATGTGTTTCCAGTTCTGGATTTGGCAGATAAACAAATGAGAGGGAAATAAAAGGAAATGCATTCTGCACTTCCTCTGTCAGCCACCAGAGGGCAGCGGGACTCCATGCTACAGAGACCACAGAGGACACTTCAGTGATTGCAGATCTAAATCTGATTTGTTGTACAGAAACAAGTTCCTGCCTGCAGTAATATCCTGGCTTCTTCATCTGTATTCATCTGTCAGCTGTCAGGAGATCTGCTCTTCCAACTACAGCTCTACGAGACCTTTATGAACCAATGAAAAGCTGTTTAAGCTCCACAAACACATCAACATACCTGTGGGAATGTAGCAACATAATGAAAGTGCAAGTGATTATTGTTGGACCCACACTACGTCATTACTTACTTGTATGAATACACAATGTGATTCACTGTTGGTACTATACTATTGGTTAAAGGGACCCAACACTGATTGCTTTGCTTACGAGACACATTTCCCTTTTAGATATTTTCAGATCATAGTCATCACATGTTATAGAGAAACTTAGTTTAACTTATTTACTTAAGTTAAACGATAACCTCCCCTTAATCAAACTCAGTCCAGCTTTATGATTCTGTTGAGGAAATATTTGATCAAAGAACCAAACGTTTTTTTGTGGTTTTTGTTTTTACATATTTTCAACATATTACTTGGACATATATGTTGTTTTTCATATTTCTGACAGACTAAAGTATTCTGTGTTTTTTTGCCTGCATTCAACGTACTATATTATGCTGTTTTTGTGCGAAGTTTGGACATGCTATGCTACAGTATGTCCTTTTTGCATATATTCCAAATACTATACTATGTTGTTTTTTGCATATTTGCGAGATTCTACATTATTCGGTAAGCAAACGTAAAAAATGCCGGCCTTTCATCAATACATCAGTATCATTTTTGAAGGCCTTCTTAATATCCATATCTTATTAAGGTTCATTTGGTTTTATGTTGAATAAAGTAAAGTGTTATCTTTCATTGCTTTTATTGTTTTATTATTAAAATATTAATGTAGTCTGATGATTAATTAATAATGTGGCCTTTTTGGCAGTTTAACTAAAGGTGTGCGGCTGCTGCCGTGAGGAAATATCAGCCTGACATTACAATGGGCTTTAATGGAGGCATGTTGACAGTGTTTGTCACTTCATGCCCTCAAGAGGCATTTTGTTTAATTATTATTGCTTAATTATTTGTCTTTTTTCAAGCTACGAGAAGTTTTCCTACGTTTGTCATGATACATTATGTCTCAGGAATGTAGGGTTTGGGAATTATGGCAGTTTAAAAAAGAATATGAAGGCAAATTTCAAGATTTCTTACCCTCTAGCTGTGACATCACGCACTCTAGTTAATGTTAACATCTGAAGAAGGCCTCTGTACCAAGGTCTGAACAATGTTTAATATCTCTAAAAGTAAGAATCAGATTTAAAAGTTGTTCTACACGAATAATGTCAGAAAGATGTGTAACATTTTAAAGGGGGTCAAAGCTACCAGGAAGGGAGTGGAGCCTGATGGGGACACTGGGAACAGAAGGTGAGGGGGTAAGAGAGGCAGGAAGGGAGAGGAGCCTGATGGGGACACTGGGAACAGAAGGTGAGGGGGTAAGAGCTACCAGGAAGGCCATTCTTAAGTATTTGAGTGGAACAGGATTGATTGGAAGCATTTAAAACAACGTAAACAACACAATGGTATAATTCCACAAGTGGTGATAGGATGATATGGTGATACACTCTCTTGTACAGTAGGTGGCGGTATGCACCTTAAAGCTGTTTGCAATCCGCCAAAAACCGAGAGAAGAAGAAGAAGCAGACGACCAAGAAGCAGACGACAAAGAAGAACCTGGATCCACGTGGCGTCTCGTCGCTACGGTTCTCTCTCTCTGTTCCTGAGAAAGTGTGTGTGAGCTCCAGCTCTACTGATCCATCATCTGTGTGTCTGGATAAACCTCCGAATGGACTGTGTGCTCTTTTTTCTGGAGCGTTTACCTCGGACTACATGAGCTAGTTTAGCATGCTAGCTGGAAACACGTTAGCAACACTAGTCAGATTGAGAGTTTGATGCAGAGAGAAACGGTGTGTTTAACGGAGTCTGCAGGAAAAGGTGATCTAGGAAACATGAGTAAAGTCCAAATGCTGCTGTCGTTGAAGAAGCAGCGACTCACTGCTGCTGATGAAGAGACATTTGCTCTGTTTGAACAAACAGTAGCAGAGCTCGAGGAGGAGCTGTTTCTTTCCAAAGAGGAGAACAAGAGACTCCAGAAACTACTGGACGCTGTTTTACAGCCTCAGCTTCGGATCCACAGAGCAGGTCTGTTCCCTTTACCCTTAATTAACACTTTACACTCTCCAGTAGCACTTTATTATTACATTAATAACACTTTAGACCCTTTACCAGCACTTGCTGCAGGTAGCAGATCCTGAAGTAAAAGTACAAACACCACACTGTGAAAACACTCCATTACCAGTTAAAGTACTGCATTCATATGTTATTTAAGTAAAAGTATGTAAGTATTATTAGACACATGTACTTTATTATAATAATTGAAATGTATTACGGAAGAGCAAACCTACCAAAATAAATATATTTATAAAAATACATACATTGAATAATATGCCATGTAATGTACTGATTTAAATATGACCCATCCATGTGGGCACTAGGAGTGGAGTGCACCAGCTGGGCGTAAAAAAAGTAGGTCTTAACTCTAACCAAGCCTGACTAGTCTCGGGCGTAGCTGCGCCTGGTCTTAAGATGCGTGTCCATGTGAATACATGCGAAACTCTAACAACTAGGGGTGTAACAGTTCACAAACATTTCGGTTCGGTATGTACCTCGGTTTTTAGGTCATGGTTCGGTTCGATACGTTTTCGGTACAGCAGAAAAAATGATCACAAAACATAACATAATTGTTTTAATTATTATTAAACTGTGAATAATGTATTCACTCAAATAAATACAAAATATAATAAAATAAACATTAAGGTGCAGCATTTCGATGAACTGAAATAATCTTTATTTGAACTTTACTGTACTAGTACTCACAAAACATAAGCTATTAGTTTTGGGGTTTTAATTATTATTAGACTATGAATATTCACTCAAATAAATACAAAATATAATAAAATAAACATTAAGGTGCATCTTTTCGATGAACTGAAATAATCTGTATTTGAACTGTACTGTACTAGTACCTAAGCAGCCAGTTTGACATTATGACTTGCTTTTCATTGTATTTTGATGTTTTTTTTATAGAAAAATGTACTTGTCCACATTGCTTACCGAAAGGGCAGATCTGCTGGCACTAACAATGTCTCCTGCTGTGGAGAACACCCTCTCGCTAGGGACAGAGGTAGTAGCAGATACAGCCAGGTAGCGCTTTGCTACCATGGCAACATAAGGATATTTGGCGTTTGTAATAGCTTTGGCTCGGTCTGAAGTTTTTGCGAGTGGTGGAGGCTTACATGCTAGCGGGAGTTGGATTTGCACTTCAGTCTTTTGTTACCGGTGATATTCACGTTCGGGTGATGCCTTTTCAAATGAGTGTGCAAGTTTGATGTATTGCCAGCCGCATAACCAATTTTAGTTGAACAATGCCGACAAACCGCTTTGGTTGGGTCCACCTGTCTTTGTCCGTCATCCTTGTACGTAACTGCGAAACCAAAATGTTCCCAAACCGGAGACTTCAATGATCCTGGAGGATTTTCGGGCTCAAATTTATCTGCGTTCGCCATTTCGACAGTTCCTTAAATTACTGACTACATTTGAACGCATCCCTTGTACACACGTGTACCGAACCGAAGGGCCCGTACCGAATAATTTCGATATGTGTACCGTTACACCCCTAGTAACAACACACGTCTATATAATTGAACACTCAAACTTCTCCATTCAGAGCAAGCTAAGAATTGAATAACGAATATGGATAACGGAAAGAAGAGAAAAAACAATTTTACTGATAGAGAGATTAGAACTTTAATTGAAATGTATAGAGCATAAAAACTCGCTAACTGCCGAATTTGATAATACCATGACAAACAAACACAAACTCGCAGCCTGGAAGTCAATCACTGGTGTGATAAATGACTTGGGTGATGGAGGGATACGGACGGTGGAAGAGTGTAGGAAAAAGTGGAAGGACCTACTATCCAGAGCCAAAAAGGATGCATCGGTTCTCAAAAACCCTCCGACCGACGGAGGCCCTGCTCCAAAAACCTCTCCATACAGCGAAATCATTATTTCTATTTTTGGAGAGGATTCCCCCACTTTCACCGGGTTGAATGGGATCGACAGCTCAGAGCCGCCAACCTCAACATTTGAAGAGGTTGATGCAGATGTGTCAGCTGTCACCATTGGTAAGTCATTAATAGAGTAACATCACCTGACATTATCTATATACATATTACCCCGTGAGACATCACGGTTAGCAAGATAACAATTAGCAATCGCGGCAGTTGATAGCAACTGACAATGACTGACAGTAACTTGCCATTTTACAGACTCAGAGGACCGCCGAGAAGAGGGAATTCCTACACCCACAGCGTCAGTGATGACTCAAGGGGAATCCCAAATGGCCACACCCCGAAAGAGAAAGAGGGATTTGTCAGAGCTACAGCAGGAACTGACGGAGAAAGAAATCGTTCGTGTGGAGGTGTAGACCGTCAAATTGAGAGCGGAACACGAACAAATTGAGATGGAGAAATTGAGACTCCAAATAATAATTCCTAAAAATCAGCTCCTAATCCCCGAAGAAGACAATGTGTTCACCGTTCTGTAATCATGTTGTACTTGTTTTTTATCTCAATTTCATGTTAATAGTTCTCCAAAATGTTGTTATTTAATGTTCTTGTGTTCTTTGAATAAAATAGGCCTAATGAAAATATGTGGTCACAAAGGGAGCTTATTGAAATGCAATTGCAAAAAAACAGCGTTCATATTACAAATATATATATAGGTCAAAAGGTTGTTTATTATATGATTGCGGGTAAGTCGTCCACCGATATCTTCACGGATGCCAGCAGGAGCCACAGGGTTCTCATCCGCCTCCAGTGCCAATTCTCCTTGAAGGGGGATTCTCTTTTTCACCCAGATGTTGTGCAGCACCGCAGTGGCAGTGTAACAGGCCCCGCTATGCAGGGCGCGATGACAGATAGTATTTCCTGTAAAACAGGAGAAATTATGAGCAGAGAATTCCTTTTACTGCTCATTTGGCGGGTCTTGCCAGAATGTATTAACAATTGGCACAAAACACAATTGTCCTGGCCCTTTACTGCTCTCAATATAAACACATGTTCATGTCTTCAAAATATACTTGTATGCTTGAAGTATTCAAAATAAACACATTTGTGTATAACCAAGTGTCATTAACATCATGACTCCAAATAAGAATGTACTGCTTCAAAACAGATATTGGTGCTGTATTCAAACACTGTTAATTACCTTTTCAGGCAAAGTATTAGCATTGGTCTAATATATGCTAGCATTAGCATCAAGCAACACGCATTTATAATAATTAAATTATGACTGACCATAGGACCCATAGACCATACAAAACACACCTAAAACACTTCTTAGCTATAAACAATTAACTTGCATCACTAGTGACCGCCATTACACACACAGCCACCACGAGGTGGTCTTCTACGCGAGTCTACTACATCTAAATAGCGACCGCCATTACACATACACACACACCACTTCAAACTTAAGACATTGTGACAATGCACTTACACTGAACAAAAATATAACAACACTTTTGTTTTTGCTCCCATTTTTTATGAGATGAACTCAAAGATCTAAAACATTTTCTATATACACAAAATAACCATTTCTCTCAAATATTGTTCAGAAATCTGGAAAAATGTGTGATAGTGAGCACTTCTCCTTTGCCGAGATAAGCCATCCCACCTCACAGGTGTGGTATATCAAGATGCTGATTAGACAGCATGATTATTGCACAGGTGTGCCTTAGAATGGCCACAATAATAGGCCACTCTGAAAATTGCATTTTTGCTTTATTGGGGGGGGGGTCCGAAAACCAGGCAGTATCTGGTGTGAGGGGTAGGGGTAAGGGTAGGGTTAGGGTAATGTTGTGAATCGAGTGGCCTGTGTTCGTCATCCATTACATACGCCTGCCCATACCATAACCCCACCACAACCATGAGCCACTCGATTCACAACATTACCCTAACCCTAACCCTACCCCTCACACCAGATACTGCCTGGTTTTAGGACCCCTCAGACCCCCCCCAATAAAGCACGTTTCAGAGTGGCCTTTTATTGTGGCCAGCCTAAGGCACACCTGTGCAATAATCATGCCGTCTAATCAGCATCTTGATATGCCACACCTGTGAGGTGGGATGGAATATCTCGGCAAAGGAGAAGTGCTCACTATCACAGATTTTTTTTAGATTTGTGAACAATATTTGAGAGAAATGGTTATTTTGTGTATATAAAAAATGTTTTAGATTATTGATTTCATCAAATGGGAGCAAAAACAAAAGTTTTGCGTTTTATATTTGTGTTCAGTGTATATACTAATAAAGAGCCGCTTTCACACCGCAGGACTTGCGGTACTTTAGTCGGCACTAAATCCGCCAGGGGGCTAGTGCCAATCGCATTCACACCGCAGTACTTTCCCTGAGGCACGATTACGCTGACGTCACTTCGTCTTCTTCTTCTCTGGGTTTACTGGCAGGCCGCAAAACCACTTCACGGCGAGTACAACAACAAAACGAGAGAAGAAGAACTACACGGGGGAGGGGGTATAAAGCCCACCCGCTGTATGAGGCGTTTGTTTACTTTCAGACCTCAGACATGATGGAGTTCAATGAGCTTGTTGTCTTTGTGCTCATGTTATACAGCTTTGTAACTGGGTTATTGCAGCCAACTAGGGATTTGACCCACTCGTCGGATGCTGTAAGTGCAATGCTGGTTCGGAGTAGAAGGCGTACCATAACGAGTATTTCAACCACAAAGGCTGGCACTCGCTCGTCCTGCAGGGTGTTGTGGATGCGAGGGGCCTCTTTGGAGTGTTTTTGTTGGCTTACCAGGTAGCATGCATGATAGCAGAGTGTTCAGCATGTCCTCACTGGGTAGTTTTGTGGATAGGGGTGGTCTACTTCCTCATGTAACAAGGAATATTGGGGGACATGATGTGGGTTACTATATCCTTGGTGACTCAGCCTACCCCCTGCAAAGATGGCTGATGAAACCTTTCCAGGACAATGGAAGGCTTTGTACAGTGCATTTGGTTCTCTCTTTTATTTACCACATTCAAGACAGGCACAATTACAATAGTGCAGACACCTTTGTGCAAAGACAATATGTCAGTATCAAAACAGTGTGGCAATATAATAAAAAACTGCCAGGTGTCATATGCACATTAAATAGGCTCAGCAGTTAACACACCTTTATTATATATCCTCCTGAGAGGAACTCGGTACACTAACTCCTAAGATGTTCCCTTACTATAATTAATTAAAATATTGAACTCACAACACTGGTAATTACAAACTTAACCATTTATCTTTCAATAAATAAATAGTGCTTGTGTTGATGGATGCCGTTTTGAAATACAATGAAATTATCTATTTCAAAGCCACATTGTGGGTGGGACACAACTAAAGCTTCGCCAGTTTATAACCGATGAAACATGATGGTATCAGAATAATCACTTAAATGTGATTTATAGGATGCTACACAGGTCACTGTAAAGATAGTGTCAGAGGAGAAATAAGCAAGATACATTATCTGTTAAATCGCCATGGAGGTTATCTTTTATTTATCAGCAGCAGATCAATAAGTGTCAGTATCAAAACATAACACTGGCAAATACAATAGGTAGGCTCAGCAGACAGACCGTAGTGCAAAGTTAAAGTGTCACATGATTATCTACTAAATAGTGAATTCAGCATCAACTTCACCAAGATGAAGTTCAAAACAATGTAACAGACACACCTTAGTGCAAGTTAGGTGTCAGTATTAAAAAAACAGTGGCAATATATATATAATAACAATAGAAAATCAACTTAAATAAAATGTACCCAAAAAAATACACTTATAACAAATATATAAAAATAGCACTGTAAGAGTTGAACTGTGGGCTAAGCCCTGAATGTTTCCATGTCCAGGAAACACCGCTGTGTGTCAATATTTAAAACAATAATACAGGGAGGAAGGCCTGTTTGACTTCACTAGCTCTGAAAGCACTCCCAGAAACCCCTGCTGAAAAGCCTTTTGCTGCCCCATGTGCTGTGCCAAGACTGCGTCCCGTTCATCCTGGCGCTCCATCATCGCAATCACCCTGTCCTCTGTTTCCTGGACCTTGTGTAAAAGCATCATCTGGTCCTCGTGCATCGCCTTGCTGGCCATGGCACGCCTGTCCTCCATAGTCTCGATGGTGGCAAAGAAGTTCTCATCATGTGTGTCCTGTGCGCGCTTTCCTACGAGGAAACATTATTTAAATCACCATGTAGTTTTACAGGCAGAAGGGACACAGTCAGGCTGTTAGGGCTATTCCGACTGATAGGGTTAGACACACACACACACACACACACACACACACACACACACACACACACACACACACACACACACACACACACACACACACACACACACACACACACACACACACACACACACACACACACACACACACACACACACACACACACACACACACACACACACACACACACACACACACACACACAAGAGAGAGACACACGTTACGTTTTCTTACCGGAAGTCATGTGACCTAGCCCGGATGTTTACAATTTTGTGAGCGTAAAATGGGCGCGAAAAGTGTAAACGCCTGCCTAGGCAAACACGTTTTCCACGGTGTTTCATAATTCATAATTGTACCATGAAGGAAGTAAACGTGATTGTGAAGCTACAGTGTGTGTGAACGTACTTTTGCGTTTGGTTGATGGAAAGGGAGACGAGCAATGGCTGCTGTTGCGATCGGGAAAGGAAAGTCCACTCGTTTCCAATCCAGCGAGTTGTCCCGCCTCGCCTGAAACAAACACATGTAGTGCCATGAGTTAGTGAAGCACATTACAGAAAACACTGCCCACTTATTCACAAGACAACACGTTTTCATGGCGGCCGAGAATAGCTAGTTAGATGTTATGTTATTAGCCAGCTCAGGGCCGGCTAACAGTGTTAGCCGGTTCAGCCTGCTCATGTCTACCTCGATCTACTGAGCAAATAAAAGTACATCTGAGACCAGTAATGTGCATATTAAAAACCCCAGTACAAATAGTTTATTTTACCTTCGTCGTTGTCGTCGTTGCTCACTTCACAGCCGACTGAATCCGCCGTTTCAGCGAGCTCCCACAGCAGCGTGCCCGAGTCGATGGTCATTTCAAGTAGCTTTTGCGAACATCGCTCAAAACATTTAGAGTTGGGAACTGCTTGTTGTAGAAGCTGCTGCATCCCTGCATCTGAGTAAATTGACAGAAGCGCCGACACTTCCTCATCATTCCACCGCTCCGGTGCTGTACGTGTGGTCATAACTGCTTTCAAGTACAAACAACATACTCGCTCAGGTGTGGATGTGGTTTTGTAGCGAGGGAAAAAATGGCTGCCTAACAAAACAAATTCAGAGTCTAACGGGGCGTGGTTTGCAATTCGCCCAGCCAATAGAAATAGAATAGAAATTGGCACTCTTTTGTCACCAGGTTCGTACCACCTCTCTAGCAGGGACTAAACAGTACCAAAAGAGTTCCCGGCACTGAGTAGTTCCGGCGGTGTGAACGCGACATTATTGGTACTAACGGAACTAAAGAACTAAAGTACCAGGGAAAGTCCTGCGGTGTGAACGCGGCTAAGGACTGGCTTACCTAAAGCCAGTTGAGTAGCACTTGAAATCCTGCAGCTCCACCCGCTGTGACGGTCCGGTGAGCGGAGCGAAACACACACACTAAGAGTTAGACCTAACACACTTAGCTATTTTATCTACCTCTGGAACAAGCTAAACTAGTTATAAATATGTTTATTCTTCACTGTCGGGTCACTCAATACTGGATCAGTGAGCTGAGAGAGAGAGAGACTCTCCATGTTATTATCCACAGTTCCTGTAAACTTGAATAATGTACTTCATTTGAATGTAATAATTATGTTGGTTGTTGTTTGTGGAAGCTCAAGCAAGTTTTTTTTTTTATTTAAATTGGTTCTACTTTCTAGATTTATACTGAAGACATCAAAACTATAAAAGAACACATTAAAGGTGGGCTAGGTAATTTTGGAGAAACCAGCTCGAGTGCGCTAGAATTTGAAAATACACAACCGGAAAAATCTGCCACTTCCTTACAGAGCCCCTCCTCTAACACACACGAACGCGCACATGACCAATGAGGGCACGAGCTAAGTTTGTGCCCAGGTGGAAGGCTGACAGGCAGGTAGGTTACTTTAGCCGGCTCAGATGATTGGTCGTGCTTTTTACAGTACTACGGCTTCCACTGATGAAATTTGTTTATGGGATTTTTGTCAAAGCACTTTAAAATATTCATTGCTATCGGGATGTTAAGAGCATTCCATGGAATATAACAAAGTGTATCTCGAGCCGGTTTCTCAAACTTACCTACCCCACCTTTAACTGGAATTATCTAGTTAACAAAAAAAGTGTTAACAAATCCAGAATATGATTTATATTTTGCTGGCTACTGCAGAATGCTGTGGTAGCCATGCTGGTTAAGGGTGCCTTGAACTCTGAATAAATCACCAACAGTGACACCAGTAAAGCCCCCCCCCACCATCTCACCCCCTCCTCCATGCTTCACGGTGGGTACCACTCATTCAGAAACCATCCGCTCACCTTCTCTGCATCTCACTGAGACACAGAGGTTGGAACCAAAAATCTCTCATTTGGACCCATCAGACCAAAGTACAGATTTCCACTGTCTAATGTCCAATCCTTGTGTTTCTTGGCCCAAACAATTCTCTTCTTCTTGTTGTTCATCCTCAGTAGTGGATATTTGCAGCAATTGGACCTTGAAGGCCTGATTCACGCAGTCTCCTCTGAACAGTGGATGTTGAGATTGTCTGCTACTTGAGCTCTGTGATCATTTATGTGGGCTCTGATCTGAGGTGCTTTAATTTGCGGTTTCTGAGGCTGGTAACTCTGATGTGTTTATCCTCTGAGCAGAGGTAACTCTTGCTCTTCCTTTCCCGGGGGGGTCCTCATGAGAGCCAGTCTCATCATAGCGTTCCATGGTTTTTGCGACTGCACTTGAGGATACATTCAAAGTTCTTGACATTTTCCGGATTGACTGGCCTTCATTTCTTAAAGTGATGATGGACGGTCGCTTCTCTTTACTGAGTTGAGTGGTTCTTGCTATAATATGGATTACAACAGCAGTCAAATAGTAATTCCACACATTGACTCTTAACAAGGCACACGTGTTAATAGAAAACCATTCCAGGTGACGACCTCATGAAGCTGACTGAGAGAAGCCAAGAGGGTGCAAAGCTGTCATCAAGGCAAAAGGGGCTACTTTGAAGAATCTAAATAAAAATAATTTTCTTGATTTTTTTGTTAAGTAGATAATTCCATATGTGTTCTTTCATAGTTTTCATGTCTTCAGTGTTAATCTACAAAGTAGAAAAAAATTAAAATAAACATTGAATGAGAAGGTGTCCAAACTTTTGACGGGTACTGTATATAAAAAACACACATATTTGAACATTTAGCAGGTCAAATGTTCTGTTAATACTTGCATACTTTTACTTAAATTAGGTTTGAATGCAGGATTTTAATTTAACAGTATTTTCATTCTATACTGTAGTCGTAGTGTATCTGTGAACGATCCCAAATACAATTCCTTGTTTACATTGCAGCTAGTGCTACGCCAGAAGAATAAACCTTTTACATTTTTAACTGGAAGTGGAAAGGGGCTGGGCTACATGAGGTGACTTGAGCCAACAAAAATACACAATAGGTGGGACTAAGAAAGATAATGTGAAAATATAAAAACAAAGGCATTAATTAGGGCTGCAAAATGTCTCCCATTGTAATGGTGATGAGATTTTTTAAATGCTAACACTTAACAGTTTGTTCTGACTGTGTTTCCTGCAGAAGTCCAGCAGCTGGTGGTGGTTAAAGAAGAGCTTCTCCCTGACCAGCAGGAGTGGAGCACCAGTCTGGACCAGGAGGACCCAGAGCCCCCCCCACACATTAAGCAGGAACAGGAGGGAGAGCAACTTCAGGAGCTGGAGGAGGCTGATATCACCAAGTCCACTTTCACTCCTGACCCTGTGAAGAGTGAAGATGATGAAGAGAAACCTCAGTCCTCTCAGCCTCATCAAAGACAAACTGAACACATGGAAACAGAAGCTGATGGAGATGACTGTCGAGGACCAGAACCAGCCAGGAACTCAGATCCAGAGAGCAGTTTACAACCTGAGACTGAGGACCACTCTGGAGACTCTTCTGAACCTGACACTAGAGACTCTTCTGAACCTGACACTGAAGACAGTGATTATTGGAAAGAGACCAGAGAACCTACCTCAGGCTCAAACTCAATGAAAAATAGACATGAATCTCTCAGTGATCCACAACGTAGTGCTAAAAAGAAGCCATTCAGCTGCTCAGTCTGTAAGAAAGCTTGTTCACAGAGTGAACATGGAAAGAGACACATGAGAGTCCACACAGGAGATAAACCATTCAGCTGCTCAGTCTGTAAGAAAGCTTTTTCACAGAGTGGAGATTTCAAGACACACATGAGAGTCCACACTGGAGAGAAACCATTCAGCTGCTCAGTCTGTAAGAAAGCTTTTTCACAGAGTGAAAATGGAAAGAGACACATGAGAATCCACACAGGAGATAAACCATTCAGCTGCTCAGTCTGTAAGAAAGCTTTTTCACAGAGTGGAGATTTAAAGACACACATGAGAGTCCACACTGGAGAGAAACCATTCACCTGCTCAGTCTGTAAGAAAGCTTTTTCATGTAGTGGAAATGTAAAGAAACACATAAGAATCCACACAGGAGAGATGCTACACAGCTGCTCAGTCTGTAAGAAAGCTTTTTCACAGAGTGGAGATTTAAAGAAACACACGAGAATCCACACAGGAGAGAAACAATTCACCTGCTCAGTCTGTAAGAAATATTTTTCACAGAGTGGACATTTAAAGATACACATGAGAATCCACACAGGAGATAAACCATTCACCTGTACAGTCTGTAAGAAAGCTTTTTCACATAGTGGAAGTTTAAAGGAACACATGAGAATCCACACAGGAGATAAACCATTCACCTGTACAGTCTGTAAGAAAGCTTTTTCACAGAGTGGAAGTTTAAAGTCACACATGAGAATCCACACAGGAGAGAAACCATTCACCTGTACAGTCTGTAAGAAAGCTTTTTCACATAGTGTAAGTTTAAAGTCACACATGAGAATCCACACAGGAGAGGAACAATAGATCTGCAAAGTTTGTGACAAAAGATTTAAATGGCGTAATTGTTTAAAAAGACCAAGTGTGTTGGTAAGGGAATACATTTGTCTATTTTGTCTCCTAATGCCGTTACATGTAATACGTTACTCCCTAAGCCTGTTTTCACCCACCTGCAACCGATTCGCTAATAATCACAAATGTTAATTTCTTCGACCCCTTGACTCGACTATTTCTTGTTTAATAATCGTTACATCTCCTCAGGACCAAGTTCCCGTGTCCTCAATCAATCAATGTTTATTTATATAGCCCAATATCACAAATGTTACATTTGTCTCAGTGGACTTCACAGTTTGTACAAAATATCAGTATGACAATACGACACCCTCTGTCCTTAGACCCTCACATCGTACAAGGCATTGCAAGGCAAGTTTATTTATAGAGCACTTTTCAACGCAAGGCAATTCAAAGTACTTTACAAAAGAAAAGAAATGAAAGACATTAAGCATTAAAAAAGAAAAGCTAATCAAATAAACATTAAGAAAAAAATACATGAATAAAAGTTACAGTGCAGTTTAAGATATAAATAGTTCAATTAAACATTACAAGAAAAAATACATGGATAAAAGCTACAGTGCAGTTTAAGATATGAATAGTTCAATTAAAAGCAGCGACAAAAAGAAAAGTCTTCAGCCTGGATCTGAAAGTAGTCAGAGTTGCAGCGGACCTGCAGGTTTCTGGGAGTTTGTTCCAGATATTTGGAGCATAATAACTGAACGCTGCTTTACCATGTTTAGTTCTGACTCTGGGGACAGAAAGCTGACCAGTCCCTGAAGACCTGAGAGATCTGGATGGTTCATAGTTTAGCAGGAGGTCAGTAATGTATTTTGGGCCTAAACCATTCAGTGCTTTATAAACCAGCAGCAGTATTTTGAAATCTATTCTTTGACACACAGGAAGCCAGTGTAAAGACTTCAGAACAGGAGTGATGTGATCCACTTTCTTAGTGTTAGTGAGGACTCGAGCAGCGGCGTTCTGAATCAGCTGCAGCTTTCTAATAGATTTTTTAGTGAGACCTGTGAAGACACCATTGCAGTAGTCGAGTCTACTGAAGATAAAGGCATGGACACGTTTTTCCAAATCCTGCTGTGACATTAGTCTTTTAATCCTAGATATGTTCTTTAGGTGATAGTAGCCTGATTTAGTAACTGTTTTAATGTGACTGTTGAAACTCAGGTCAGAGTCCATGACTACACCTAGATTTCTGGCTTTATCTGTTGGTTTGAACATTGCAGACTGAAGCTCAGCGCTAACTTTTAAACGTTCTGCCTTGGCTCCAAAAACCATTACCTCAGTTTTATCTTTGTTTAATTGGAGAAAGTTCTGACACATCCAGTCATTGATTTGTTCAATGCACTTACTCAGTGTTTGAATTGGAGCATAGTCTCCTGGTGAAATTGTTACGTAAATGTGTGTGTCATCTGCATAGCTATGGTAACTTATTTGTTGTTCTTCATTATCTGAGCCAGTGGTAGCATGTAGATGTTAAAGAGAAGAGGCCCCAAGATGGAGCCTTGAGGAACCCCACATGTCATATTTGTCAACTCAGATGTGTATTTACCTTTAGAAACAAAGTTGTTTCTGTCCTTTAAGTAGGATTTAAACCAATTTAGAACTGTTTCCGAAAGTCCCACCCAGTTTTCCAGTCGGTCCAGTAATATGCTGTGGTCAACAGTCAAACGCAGCACTGAGATCTAATAATACTAACACTGAAGTTCTGCCACTGTCTGTGTTTAAGTGGATGTCGTTAAAGACCTTTACAAGAGCAGTCTCAGTGCTGTGGTTTGGACGAAAGCCTGACTGGAACACATCGAAACAACCATTTAAATGCAAGAAATTACTCAACTGTTGAAAAACAACTTTTTCAATGATCTTACCTAGAAATGGCAGGTTTGATATGGGCCTGTAATTGTTCATTACTGAAGCATCTAGATTATTCTTTTTTAAGAGCGGTTTAATGACTGCCGTTTTCAGGGCCTGTGGAAAAATACCTGAGTGAAGAGATTTGTTTACTATATGAATTAGTTCTGAGGCCATGCAAGGCAAAACATCTTTGAAAAATCCTGTTGGAATAATATCAAGGCAGCAGGAGGAGGATTTCAGAAGTTGTATAATGTCCTCCAGGTTTTTATCATTAATCTGATGGAATTGTGTCATGATGTCTGAATTGATGTTAAGTGGACACAGAGACAACACATTTGCTGTTCCTGATGCAGAGGCACTGACTGCTTGTCTGATTTTCTGAATTTTGTCAGTGGAAAAGGAGGCAAAATCATTGCACGCCCTGGTGCATAGAAATTCAGATGCTACTGACACTGGGGGGTTAGTTAGTCTGTCGACGGTAGCAAACAAGGCACGTGCGTTGTTTTTGTTTTTGGTAATGATGTCAGAGAAGAATGATTGTCGTGCGTTTTTCAATTCCAAATTATAAAGGCCAAGTCTCTCTTTATAAATTTCAAAGTGAACCTGGAGATTTGTTTTTCGCCACCTGCGTTCAGCTTTTCGACATTCTCTTTTTTCTGTTTTAACGGTCATGGCCTTTCTCCATGGAGATATTTTCTTCCCAGTCACTTCCTTTACCTTAATTGGAGCAATGGCATCTATAACATTTTTAATTTTTGAATTAAAATGATCTACTAGCTCATTACTGAGGTGTTAGCAGGGGCAAGTGTGGAAGAAAAATTCTGAGTAAACATTTCCCTAGTATTTTCAGTTAAACATCGCTTTGTGGTTACCTCTTTTTGAACACTTGTGTGAACAGAAATAGAGCTCTCAAAGAAAACACAGGAATGGTCAGACAGTGCAACATCAGTCACCACAACCTTAGAGATATTCAGACCCTTTGAGATAATTAAGTCCAGAGTGTGCCCCTTATTGTGCGTGGGCTCCGTCACATGCTGAGTCAGTCCATAGCTATCAAGAACACAAAACAGTTCTTTAGCCCCTCTGTCCTGGGGTTGTCAACATGGATGTTAAAATCACCAACAATGACTAGACGGTCAAAGTCAATACACACTATAGACAGCAGTTCAGTAAAATCATCAAAAAAGCTTGCACAGTATTTGGGTGGCCTATAGATATTTAGGAACAGAGCTCGAGAGGAGCATTTCAGCTGAAGGGCCACATATTCAAAAGAAGCAAAGTGTCCATACGATGTCTTCCTGCATTGAAGGGAATCATTGAACAGAATAGCAACTCCACCCCCTTTCTTATGCATTCTTTCCTGACTCATAAAACTAAAGTTGGGAGGGGTTGATTCGATAAGAACAGCTGCACTGTTATTTTGTTCAATCCAAGTTTCTGTTAAAAACATAAAATCAAGATTGTGCTCAGTGATAAAATCATTGATTACAAATGTTTTTCCTGCCAAAGACCTGACATTTAATAAAGCTAGTTTAAGTTCGTTAAACACACTATCAGTCATGTTTTTTGTAACAAGCTGTGGCTGACATGGAATCACTGCTAAATTAGATAAACTCACACAAACGTTTGAGTGCTTCCTGTATCTAAGATCATTCACCGCTCTTAATCTATTACCTATCAACACAGATATCGGCAAAGCTACTGGCAGGCAGGGCCCGGGCATGTCCTGGAAAGAGTTGAGAGTGCCATACGCCCTTGAGCCTGGACCCAGCAGATATCAGTTTGCAGATTGTTTTGGTTTGGATGATTGTGGTAGGCATGGTGATGAAGCCGGGGGAGATGGTGCGCGTCTCTGCTTGGTGATTTTGGTGGGCGTCGTTGAGGAGCGGGGGTAAAGGACATGCTGCCAGCCCTGCGTATCGCCTTAGTCTGGTCTTTGAAATCCAGGAAGGAATCGGTGCCAGCCCTCTGTATCTCCTTCTTGTGTTCCACGATCTCCAGGAGGGTGGGCGAGGGCGAAAGGGTGAACGGAGTATCCTCAAAGGCGTTGACAGGGGGGGGGGGGGGTGACGGGCGGTGTGGACTCCTCCGTGTGTTTCATAGGTCTCCCATAATCAGAACATTCCTCAGGCGGGTGCAGTGATACTTCTTCAGGGTTTTCTGCGCGATGTGTTGTGTCTATCTCCTGTTTTGATTCCTCTTGCCGCTTGTCCTTGGCAGAGGGAACAGATTGATGACGCAGGCAGTTGAATATGTTAGAGATAAACAATTTCACCCCTGACTTGTTCAGGCAAACTCCATTTGCCTTGAAAAGATGTCTGTGGTCCTAGAAAAAGTTAAAATTGTCAATAAAATGCACAGAATGGTCAGTACAGGCAGTTGAAAGCCAGGTGTTCAGTGCAAACAATCTGCTGAATCTCTCCACTCCTCTTCTGACTGGCGGTCGAGGCCCACTGATGAACACCTCTGCATTTAGAGAGCTGGCAGTTTCCAACAGACATTTAAAGTCTTCTTTCAGCACTTCTGACTCTTGTTTCACAACATCATTTGTTCCAATGTGCAGAACCACATTCTTCACAGTCGGATGTTCAGCCCCAATATGCAGGATCTTCTCAGCCAAGTCAGAGACTGTATCCTTGGGAAAACAGAGTACGTTGGTGTTGTTCTTACTACACAGACCTTTTACATCTCTTACAGCAGAGTCACCCACAATCAGAGTTTCAGGCCCAGTCGTTAGCTTTCCCTCTAGCCTTTTACTTTTGGAGTAGCTATTGGTCCTTACCCTGCTGTGTGAAGAGGACGGGTTATCCAGGTCATCAGAAAGAGATCTCCGGCTCTCGGTCAGCGGAGCGTATCTGTTCTGGATTGGCACACTTGGTGGTTTAGGAGGATTTTTTGTAATTCTCCCTTTAGCAGCTGTCCACTGCTGTTTCCTAGTATTAATAGGGGTTGAAGGGGCGCTCCTCCTGGGTGATAACAATGCAGGCCAGCCGGTCGCATCACATATTTCAGAGTGTTGGGCTCTGCCCGTTATCCTTCCTCCCAAATCCCATGAAAATGATTTACTCTTAGGCTTTGCACCCAGAGAGTTCCAGGGAGGACCACCACTTGTAGATTTATGACCCGGTACACAGCCCTCCTGTTCCTTGGAATCCTTGTAGCTGCTAACTAGCTGTGAGTTAGCATACCCTTTTCCATTATTTTGCAACACTGGTAAAGTGGTGTCATTCCCACAACATAGTCCATTCACTTTCACGTTAACTTCCAGCCGTTGCATTTTCATTTCCAGCACGGCCATCTTCTGTAGAAGTTTGTGGAAGTCATCTGTAGAGAACGGAGGCATTTTTATACCAACTAGCTTAAGCTAAATAGCATGCAGTAGCCTACCAGGCTTTAGCTGTTGCTAGGCCACGCTACTGTAAGACTGGGGTCGCCGTAAAAATGTTGAAATATGGCTGAAAACCTCCGTCTATTTACGAAGATGAACTGTCCCAGTGATAGGTTAATGTCCAGGAGCCGCTGCTCGAAGTTTTCAGAGAATAAGAATAGGAAAATCAGCATAAAAAGTAAGCAGAGGCAGGAGCAAGCAGAAAAGCGTCTGCACTGTAAGAAAGATAAGCAAGCAAGTGCCTCAAAATGACAAACTATCATTCAGATGACTTTTGGAGGGAATTAAGCATAAATCTGTATTGATCATGTCCAATATGTTTGTGTTTTGTTTGATTAAATCTACTGAAATGAGCATTCAATGACTCAATTATTCTGAATTACTGTCATTACATCATGGGTTTGCATTGCAATATTAGAACGCATAAAACCCAACTTTATTTCTCCCAAGTTGCGGGTGTTCATTGTTTAGAAGTCTGCTGTGTTTCATCCAAGCTTCCACTGCGTGCTCCGATGATGCTGAAAGTATCTGTTGTATGCTTTACCTGCTCCAGTAACACAAGTGTAATTCACTGGACAGAGACAAGAGATAGTGGATGGATCCAGAGGAGAACCAGAAGATAGTCCGCAGAGAGCCTTCAGGCTCTGAAAATGATCAGGGATAGAGCCAGAAAAAAACTCCAAAAACCTGAATAGAGCTAGAAGATAGCAAAGCCAAGAAAGATCCAGACAGGAAGAGCCAAAAGAGTTTTTTTTTAGTTTTTTTATTTTCAAGCTCTTCTCTTAAGATATTAGAACTTCCAATCTCAACATATATACTTTTATGCATTAAAAAAACCTTACATTTTGCTGCCAATTATTGAGATTGTTTCACAGCTTTATCTTAAATATTTAGACTGTTGTCTTTACATATAGATTACATAGGATGAACAGCACGATCCACTCTGCTGGATTCTGCCCAAATCGGCTCCAAATGCATGCAAACATCTCGCTGTATCCAAACTCCTGCAGTTGTATTGTTCTGGATTCATAGTGAAGTGTATTAGATGGTCTGCACTCTTATTGTTATGTATTTAATATAAAGTCAAATACCCATAAAGTCAGAAAAGAAAAGAGTCTCGTGAGTCATGGTGAGATATCTGGATTCAGAGGTTGCTTTTTCTTTGCACAGCATGAAAGAAAAGCCAAATGAATGGGCTGTGATTTTAGTTTTTAAGCAGAGGTCAATCATTTGTACGGCCCTCGGAGGATGTTGAAAAAATTGAAATGGCCCTCTAGAGGAAAAAGGTTCCCCACCCCTGATCTAATGGAAAGAAAACTTCCAAAAAATACATATAAATGGTGTTCGTTTTATTACCATGTCTGAATTTATCTATCGATTTAAAGCTAATCTGCATTTAAGCATTTCAGGGGGAAATACTGGCTTGACGTAAGTAACTATCTGGGGAAGTTGTGATGTGATATGTTTTTTTGTTTGTTTTTAGTTGTATCCTTTTAACCTACAATGCCTTGGTAACTGCATGCAAATTAGCCCATTTTAATTAAGATAAGATAAGAAATTAGACGGTACTTTATAGTGTACTAGCTAACGCCTAATTTGCATATCAATATGGTAATTGTGATGACGTTATTAGATACACATTTTACTGTATTCACCTTTAGTGTCTACCCTTAAGTAAAGTACATTAGCCTGTATGCCCATGATGAATTGCCTTAGCTAAACCTTGAGCTAACTTATCAATTAGCTAGTAGCCTACCTTAGTTAAACACGACCAAAACTGAAGTTATTGTTCTTGGCCCGAATAATCTACGAAACAAATTATCTAAAGATATACTAACTATGGATGGCATTAATTTGGCCTCCAGTGAGACTGTAAGGAATCTTGGTGTTATATTTGATCAGGATTTATCCTTTAACGCCCACATAAAATCAATTTCAAGGACCGCCTACTTCCATCTACGTAACATTGCAAAAATCAGGCATATCTTGCCTCAAAACGATGCAGAGAAACTAGTCCATGCATTTGTTACTTCCAGGCTGGATTATTGTAACTCTTTATTATCAGGGTGTACCAAGAAGTCAGTCAAGTCGCTTCAGCTGATTCAAAATGCTGCGGCTCGTGTACTAACCAGAGTTAGGAGAAGGGACCACATTACTCCTGTTCTGGCTGCCTTACACTGGCTCCCTATAGAACACAGGATAGAATTTAAAATTCTTCTTCTCACCTAAAAAGCCCTTAATGGGCAGGCACCATCTTACCTTAAATAACTCACTATACCCTACTGGCCTACTAGGGCATTGCGTTCCAAGAATGCAGGGTTGTTGGTGGTTCCAAGAGTCTCTAAAAGTACAATGGGAGCCAGAGCCTTTTCTTATCAAGCTCCACATTTGTGGAATCAGCTTCCAGTTTGTGTTCGGGCGGCAGACACCCTATCCATTTTGAAGAGTGCGCTTAAGACCTTCCTTTTTGATAAAGCTTATAGTTAGGGCTGATTAGATTCAGCCCCTAGTTTTGCTGATATAGGCTTAGTTTGTCGGGCGACATCTTACTTCTTCCTTCTCTCTGTCTATACCTGTGTACTCTCATGTTCCGATTAACCCAGCTTCCCCAAATGTCTTTCTTTTTGGTGTCTATATACGCTGGGATCCGGAGACAGGGATGATCCTGCGGTCCTGTGTCCTGGATCGCGAGCCCTGGATCGCGAGTCGTGGCTGTGGTCCTGGATCATCGGTCCTGATGGATATCCTTGTGGATTCATCTTCCTATTATACACACATGCATTTCCAAACATTTGGACTCACAACCATCCCATGTGGTTTGGATGGTTTCTCTTGTGAGTTCCTCAGTACACTCTCTAACGTAGGTGTCAATGTCAAGAGGGAGACGAGAGAGCGTGTCTGCGTCTATGTTCACTCTTCCTGGCCTGTATTTGACATCAAACCTAAAGTCTGCTAGCTCACCTACCCATCGGTGGCCCACAGCATTCAGCTTGGCAGTACTCATCATGTATGTGAGGGGATTATTGTCTGTGTATACTGTGAAATGGGGTGCATAGAACAGGTAATCCCTACATTTCACACATATCGCCCACTTAAGAGCAAGAAACTCCAGTTTCCCTGAGTGCATGTTGTAATTCTTCTCAGCGGGAGACAGAGTTCTTGAACCATAGGCGATGACTCTCAATTTTCCATCCTGTCGTTGATACAACACAGCGCCGAGTCCCTGCTGAGAGGCGTCAGTGTGGAGCACAAATGGCAGTTCGAAATCCGGATAGGCCAACACAGGTGGGTGTGAAAGCGTGTCAATCAGCTGTTCAAGAATCCTTTGGTGATCATCAGTCCACAGGACAGGTGTCCTTGAGGGCATCTGAGCTCCTTTTCCCACTGTATGTTTCCCCTGTGTTACGGTAGAGTTTCCTTTAATTTTTAACAGATCAAAAACTGGTTTTGCAATGCTTGAGAAGTTTTGAATATAGGCTCTAGAGTAGCTTAGGAAACCCAGTAACTTCCACACTTCTCCAACTGTGCTTGGCCTCTTCTCTTTCAGAGACATAATGGCATCAATGTATTTTGGGTCAATCCTGACACCGTCTGCAGAGACCAGCCTCCCAACATACCTGACCTCTTTCTGGAACAGCTCACATTTTCTTGGTCGAAGCTTGACACCATGGGACTGCAAGGCTCTCAGGACTTGACGTACTCCCTCAACATGGCTACTGAAGGAGTCGGAGTAGCAGAGGATGTCATCGAGGTAAGGGATACAGCAGTTGTCACGCAGAGAGTCCAACATTTCCTCCATGCTGCGCTGAAAAGCAGCAGGGGCGTTGGAGAGTCCAAAAGGTATCCTCACCCACTCATACAGCCCCCAAGGGGTGATGAACGCCGTCATGTGTCTGGATCCTTCAGCAATGTAGCCTTGGTGGTAGGCCTTGCCTTGGTCTAAAATGCCGAACCAGCTTTGGCCTTTTAGGGTGTCGATGAGTTCCTGAATACGAGGCAATGGGTGACGGTCTGGTACTGTTTTCCGGTTTAACATTCTATAATCGATGCATAACCTTAGGGACCCATCAACGCAGACAACAGGTGCTGAGTACGGAGATTTGGACTTAACTATCCACCCTTTTACAAGCAGGTCTTGGATGTACTCTTTAACCTCTTTATAAAGGGGCTTGAGTACTGCACTGTATGTGCGCTGAACTGGGATGTTGTCCTTTAAGTTGATGGACATTTGCAGGTTGGGAATGCAACCTATGTCCCCTTCATCTTTAGCAAAGGCTGCCGATTCCTCGTGTAACATCTGTTCCACCTTCATCTGTTGCTCATCACTCAGGTGGCTGACATCCACAGGTGGGTGCCACAGTGCAGAAGTGGCTTTGTCACTGTTAGAGTGTGGTGATGTGGAAGAACTGGCTATATTTGCCTGGGCTTGGTTGTCCTTGCTGCTTTGGTTGTCTGTCTCTATCACTCTGTCAATGGTTTCGATGTTGCCTAGAACAGTACCGCTGGGCAGAGTCACAGCACTTCTGGAATGGTTTGACACAGGCACCTTTACGAAAGGTCTCTCTGTCTGTTGGATCGCCATTAGTCCTTCTCCAACACTCAGCTGTGCCAGGGGTGTAGCTTCTAGATTGGGTTTGAAAAGCACAAGTGAGTCAGATTCACTAATATCTACTGGTACCCTACCCTGCACTGCACTGCGCCGGACGTCTCTGTGAAGTACTGTGGCAGGGATTTTAGTTGAGAGTTTTTTGTTCGTCCCCACAATGTTTCTCCTGGCGGGTGGTTCAATAACCTTTTCCGATGGGACTGGGTAGTTTGGAAAGGTGCGGAGACCCTCTAGGACCCAGGTTCTTCACTGCCAGTTACGCCGAGCAGCAGCGGGCTTCATGACAGACTTCCTCTGACTCAGCGCCCTTCCAGGGCCCTGGCCAGTGGTCCCCTACGGATTTTCACCCCTCTACAGAGACCCCAACGACTCTGCAGAGCTCCTGAAATGTTAGATGACTGGGTCAGTCACAAGGGTTTGTTAAAGTTTAACCTGAGTCAGGGTGTCAGCAGGTTAGTTCCTAACTCAGTAAAAGAAAAAGAAAAAAAAGAGTTCCAGAGTAATTCTATGCTCTTAAGCTAAAGTTATTTAATTATATTGTTATACATCCACAGTTTGTGGTTCTATTTCATTTAGTTGCCTGTGGTAATGAGTAATGTGTTTACTGCTTTGACACTTGATGCAGGATGTAACTGGTTAGAGAAACCAAACAGATGGTAAGATTGCTTCTTGTTGTTTGACAATTGTAATGCCTAAGAGCCACATCATATAGAGTAAAGTCACACAGTGTTTAACTTAACCAGGTTAATTAACTACATCACAGTATGTTATGTACATCAGTATGTGTGTTTATACACCTTTGAAACGTAAAAAATAAAAGAAGGATCTATGCAGTATGCTTCGTGGACATTTGTATGGACATTGCCTCATGATTCAAGCTGTTTCAGGAAGACTCTTCAAGGACTGTGGGAAAAGGGGATTATTGTGGGGAATGTGTTGCCATTAATGTTTCATGCTTTCCTTTTATAATGTTTATATTCTGAAGTGATGTTAAAGGTTGTGTTATCATCATCAGGAGTGGGGGTAGTGTTACAGGCTTGGCCTGTCACTTTAAGAGTAGCAGCCGCAAGGGGTTGTGGGTTTTGGAGTCTCTGTGTGTGTGAAATGTGATGGCCAAGGCGAAGTGCGGAGTTATGGAGAGAGACGAAAGTATAGAGAAAGTGGTCAGAAAATGAATAGTATCTAGTCTGTATGTATGTAATACAGTGTCAATATAGCTTGAAGAACGTGAATACACGGAGGTTCTTCCCACGGCACCCGAACGCCTCGTTTCCATCCTTTTTCCCCTCGAAATGTCTGGGCAGTTGGTTACCGGCTGACAACGAGCCAAGTCAGAAACCACCGGTGTGTATTCGAAACTACGGTTTCGGTGCCGAGATACCGTTGATAGTAAAAAGGTAACACAGGCATTTATGCTGGTAAAAAATAGTTGATAATGAAAAGTTGATCAACAACAAATATTCCTACAGGAATAAGATAAAAGGTTGTGTTGAATAAAAATGTTGTACACTATGTTTTCCTCACGCTGAATACCGACATTATGATGTTTAATGTGTTTCCAGTTCTGGATTTGGCAGATAAACAAATGAGAGGGAAATAAAAGGAAATGCATTCTGCACTTCCTCTGTCAGCCACCAGAGGGCACAGAGGACACTTCAGTGATTGCAGATCTAAATCTGATTTGTTGTACAGAAACAAGTTCCTGCCTGCAGTAATATCCTGGCTTCTCCATCTGTATTCATCTGTCAGCTGTCAGGAGATCTGCTCTTCCAACTACAGCTCTACGAGACCTTTATGAACCAATGAAAAGCTGTTTAAGCTCCACAAACACATCAACATACCTGTGGGAATGTAGCAACATAATGAAAGTGCAAGTGATTATTGTTGGACCCACACTACGTCATTACTTACTTGTATGAATACACAATGTGATTCACTGTTGTTACTATACTATTGGTTAAAGGGACCCAACACTGATTGCTTTGCTTACGAGACACATTTCCCTTTTAGATATTTTCAGATCATAGTCATCACATGTTATAGAGAAACTTAGTTTAACTTATTTACTTAAGTTAAACGATAACCTTAATCAAACTCAGTCCAGCTTTATGATTCTGTTGAGGAAATATTTGATCAAAGAACCAAACGTGTTTTTTTGTGGTTTTTGTTTTTACATATTTTCAACATATTACTTGGACATATATGTTGTTTTTCATATTTCTGACAGACTAAAGTATTCTGTGTTTTTTTGCCTGCATTCAACGTACTATATTATGCTGTTTTTGTGCGAAGTTTGGACATGCTATGCTACAGTATGTCCTTTTTGCATATATTCCAAATACTATACTATGTTGTTTTTTGCATATTTGCGAGATTCTACATTATTCGGTAAGCAAACGTAAAAAATGCCGGCCTTTCATCAATACATCAGTATCATTTTTGAAGGCCTTCTTAATATCCATATCTTATTAAGGTTCATTTGGTTTTATGTTGAATAAAGTAAAGTGTTATCATTCATTGCTTTTATTGTTTTACTATTAAAATATTAATGTAGTCTGATGATTAATTAATAATGTGGCCTTTTTGGCAGTGTAACTAAAGGTGTGCGGCTGCTGCCGTGAGGAAATATCAGCCTGACATTACAATGGGCTTTAATGGAGACATGTTGACAGTGTTTGTCACTTCATGCCCTCAAGAGGCATTTTGTTTAATTATTATTGCTTAATTATTTGTCTTTTTTCAAGCTACGAGATGTTTTCCTACGTTTATCATGATAAATTATGTCTCAGGGATGTAGGGTTTGGGAATTCTGGCAGTTTAAAAAAAGACACTGGGAACAGAAGGTAAGGGGGTAAGAGCTACCAGGAAGGGGGTGGAGCCTGATGGGGACACTGGGAACAGAAGGTGAGGGGGTAAGAGAGGCAGGAAGGGGGTGGAGCCTGATGGAGACACTGGGAACAGAAGGTGAGGGGTTTAGAGCTATCAAGAAGGGAGTGGAGCCTGATGGAGACACTGGGAACAGAAGGTGAGGGGGTAAGAGCTACCAGGAAGGGAGTGGAGCCTGATGGGGACACTGGGAACAGAAGGTGAGGGGGTAAGAGCTACCAGGAAGGGAGTGGAGCCTGATGGGGACACTGGGAACAGAAGGTGAGGGGGTAAGAGAGGCAGGAAGGGGGTGGAGCCTGATGGGGACACTGGGAACAGAAGGTGAGGGGGTAAGAGAGGCAGGAAGGCCATTCTTAAGTATTTGAGTGGAACAGGATTGATTGGAAACATTTAAAACAACGTGAACAACACAATGGTATAATTCCACAAGTGCTGATAGGATGATATGGTGATACACACTCTTGTACAGTAGGTGGCGGTATGCACCTTAAAGCTGTTTGCAATCCGCCAAAAACCGAGAGAAGAAGAAGAAGAAGAACCTGGATCCATGCAGCGTCTCCTCGCTACGGTTCTCTCTCTGTGTTCCTGAGATAGTGTGTGTGAGCTCCAGCTCTACTGATCCATCATCTGTGTGTCTGGATAAACCTCCGAATGGACTGTGTGCTCTTTTTTCTGGAGCGTTTACCTCGGACTACATGAGCTAGCTTAGCATGCTAGCTGGAAACACGTTAGCAACACTAGTCAGATTGAGAGTTTGATGCAGAGAGAAACGGTGTGTTTAACGGAGTCTGCAGGAAAAGGTGATCTAGGAAACATGAGTAAAGTCCAAATGCTGCTGTCGTTGAAGAAGCAGCGACTGACTGCTGCTAATGAAGAGATATTTGCTCTGTTTGAACAAACAATAGCAGAGCTCGAGGAGGAGCTGTTTCTTTCCAAAGAGGAGAACAAGAGACTCCAGAAGCTACTGGACGCTGTTTTACAGCCTCAGCTTCGGATCCACAGAGCAGGTCTGTTCCCTTTACCCTTAATTAACACTTTACACTCTTCAGTAGCACTTTATTATCACATTAATAACACTTTAGACCCTTTATCAGCACTTGCTGCAGGTAGCAGATCCTGAAGTAAAAGTACAAACACCACACTGTGAAAATACTCCATTACAAGTTAAAGTACTGCATTCATAGCTTATTTAAGTAAAAGTATGTAAGTATTATTATACACATGTACTTTATTATTATAATTAAAATGTATTATGGAAGAGCAAACCTACCAAAATAAATATATTTATAAAAATACATACATTGAATAATATGCCATTTAATGTACTGGTTTAAATATGACCCATGTATGTGGGCACTAGGAGTGGAGTGCACCAGCTGGGCGTAAAAAAGTAGGTCTTAACTCTAACCAAGCCTGACTAGTCTCGGGCGTAGCTGCGCCTGGTCTTAAGATGCGTGTCCATGTGAATACACGCGAAACACTAACAACTAGGGGTGTAACAGTTCACAAACATTTCGGTTCGGTACGTACCTCGGTTTTTAGGTCACGGTTCGGTTCGATACGTTTTCGGTACAGCAGAAACAATTATCACAAAACATAACATCATTTTTTAATTATTATTAAACTGTGAATAATGTATTCACTCAAATAAATACAAAATATAATAAAATAAACATTAAGGTGCAGCATTTCGATGAACTGAAATAATCTGTATTTGAACTTTACTGTACTAGTACTCACAAAACATAAACTATTAGTTTTGGGTTTTTAATTATTATTAAACTATGAATATTCACTCAAATAAATACAAAATATAATAAAATAAACATTAAGGTGCATCTTTTCGATGAACTGAAATAATCTGTTTTTGAACTGTACTGTACTAGTACCTAAGCAGCCAGTTTGACATTATGACTTGCTTTTCATTGTATTTTCATGTTTTTTTTAAAGAAAAATGTACTTGTCCACATTGCTTACCGAAAGGGCAGATCTGCTGGCACTAACAATGTCTCCTGCTGTGGAGAACACCCTCTCGCTAGGGACAGAGGTAGTAGCAGATACAGCCAGGTAGCGCTTTGCTAACTTGGCAACATAAGGATATTTGCCGTTTGTAATAGCTTTGGCTCGGTCTGAACTTTTTGCCAGTGGTGGTGGCTTAAATACTAGCGGGAGTTGGGTTTGCACTTCAGTCTTTTGGTACCGGTGATATTCACGTTCGGGTGATGCCTTTTCAAATGAGTGTGCAAGTTTGATGTATTGCCAGCCGGGTACACCAATTTTAGTTGAACAATGCCGACAAACAGCTTTGGTTGGGTCCACCTGTCTTTGTCCGTCATCCTTGTACGTAACTGCGAAACCAAAATGTTCCCAAACCGGAGACTTCAATGATCCTGGAGGATTTTCGGGCTCAACTTTATCTGCGTTCGCCATTTCGACAGTTCCTCAAATTACTGACTACATTTGAACGCATCCCTCCGACCAGCTCTCATAGTATGCCTCTCGTCCAATGAAATGACTTGCTCGCTCTGACGCGTTGAACCCAATGTGAGCAAATTACTCTGAATGCTGCGACGCAGCACCTGAGATTACTTCCAAGAAGTTGTTCACGTTCTCATTTTTTTACGTTTAATGTTATATTCGTTCGGTACACACGTGTACCGAACCGAAGGGCCCGTACCGAATAATTTCGGTACGTGTACCGTTACACCCCTAGTAACAACACACGTCTATATAATTGAACACTCAAACTTCTCCATTCAGAGCAAGCTAAGAATTAAATAACGAATATGGATAACGGAAAGAAGAGAAACACCTATTTTACTGATAGAGAGATTAGAACATTAATTGAAATATATGCAGAGCATAAAAACTTGCTAACTGCCAAATGTAATAATACCATGACAAACAAACACAAACTCGCAGCCTGGAAGTCAATCACTGGTGTGATAAATGACTTGGGTGATGGAGGGATACGGACGGTGGAAGAGTGTAGGAAAAAGTGGAAGGACCTACTATCCAGAGCCAAAAAGGATGCATCGGTTCTCAAAAACCCTCCGACCGGCGGAGGCCCTGCTCCAAAAACCTCTCCATACAGCGAAATCATTATTTCTATTTTTGGAGAGGATTCCCCCACTTTCACCGGGTTGAATGGGATCGACAGCTCAGAGCCGTCAACCTCAACATTTGAAGAGGTTGATGCAAACGTGTCAGCTGTCACCATTGGTAAGTCATTAATAGAGTAACATCACCCTACATTATCTATATACATATTACCCCGTGAGACATCACGGTTAGCAAGATAACAATTAGCAATCGCGGCAGTTGATAGCAACTGACAATGACTGACAGTAACTTGCCATTTTACAGACTCAGAGGACCGCAGAGAAGAGGGAAGTCCCTCACCCACAGCGCCAGCGATGACTCAAGGGGAATCCCAAATGGCCACACCCCGAAAGAGAAAGAGGGATTTGTCAGAGCTACAGCAGGAACTGACGGAGAAAGAAATCATTCATGTGGAGGTGGAGACCGTCAAATTGAGAGCGGAACACGAACAAATTGAGATGGAGAAATTGAGACTAAAAATCTGCTCCTAATCCCCGAAGAAGACAATGTGTTCACCGTTCTGTAATCATGTTGTACTTGTTTTTTATCTCAATTTCATGTTAATAGTTCTCCAAAATGTTGTTATTTAATGTTCTTGTGTTCTTTGAATAAAATGGCCTAATGAAAATATGTGGTCACAAAGGGAGCTTATTGAAATGCAATTGCAAAAAAACAGCGTTCATATTACAAATATATAGGTCTATAGGTTGTTTATTATATGATTGCGGGTAAGTCGTCCACCGATATCTTCACGGATGCCAGCAGGAGCCACAGGGTTCTCATCCGCCTCCAGTGCCAATTCTCCTTGAAGGGGGATTCTCTTTTTCACCCAGATGTTGTGCAGCACCGCAGTGGCAGTGTAACAGGCCCCGCTATGCAGGGCGCGATAACAGATAGTATTTCCTGTAAAACAGGAGAAATTATGAGCAGAGAATTCCTTTTACTGCTCGTTTGGCGGGTCTTGCCAGAATTTATTAACAATTGGCACAAAACACAATTGTCCTGGCCCTTTACTGCTCTAAATATAAACACATGTTCATGTCTTCAAAATATACTTGTATGCTTGAAGTATTCAAAATAAACACATTTGTGTATAACCAAGTGTCATTAACATCATGACTCCAAATAAGAATGTACTGCTTCAAAACAGATATTGGTGCTGTATTCAAACACTGTTAATTACCTTTTCAGGCAAAGTATTAGCATTGGTCTAATATATGCGAGCATTAGCATCAAGCAACACGCATTTATAATAATTAAATTATGACTGACCATAGGACCCATAGACCATACAAAACACACCTAAAACACTTCTTAGCTATAAACAATTAACTTGCATCACTAGCGACCACCATTACACACACAGCCACCACGAGGTGGTCTTCTACGCGAGTCTACTACATCTAAATAGCGACCGCCATTACACATACACACACACCACTTCAAACTTAAGACATTGTGACAATGCACTGACACTGAACAAAAATATAAATGCAACACTTTTGTTTTTGCTCCCATTGTTTATCCTCTGAGCAGAGGTAACTCTTGCTCTTCCTTTCCCGGGGGGTCCTCGTGAGAGCCAGTCTCATCATAGCGTTCCATGGTTTTTGCGACTGCACTTGAGGATACATTCAAAGTTCTTGACATTTTCCGGATCGCCTGGCCTTCATTTCTTAAAGTGATGATGGACGGTCGCTTCTCTTTACTGAGTTGAGTGGTTCTTGCTATAATATGGATTACAACAGCAGTCAAATAGGGCTTTCCACTGTGCACTAACTCTACTCTGCACAACACAACTGATGGTCTCAAACACATTCAGAAGGCAAGTCATTCCACACATTGTCTCTTGACAAGGCACACGTGTTAATTAAAAACCATTCCAGGTGACGACCTCATGAAGCTGACTGAGAGAAGCCAAGAGTGAGCAAAGCTGTCATCAAGGCAAAAGGGACTTTGGCTACTTTGAAGAACCTAAAATAAAAATAGTTTTCTTGATTTTTTTTTAACAGTTTTTGGTTAACAAGATAATTCCATGTGTTCTTTCATAGTTTTGATTTCTTCAGTGTTAATCTACAAAGTAGAAACAAATTAAAATAAACAAAAAACATTGAATGAGAAGGTGTCCAAACTTTTGACTGGTACTGTATATAAAAAAACACACATATTTGAACATTTAGCAGGTCAGCGGGAGCCGTCAAATGTTCTGTTAATACTTGCATACTTTTACTTAAATTAGGTTTGAATGCAGGATTTTAATTTGTAACAGTATTTTCATTCTATACTGTAGGCGTAGTGTATCTGTGAACGATCCCAAATACAATTCATTGTTTACATTGCGGCTAGTGCTACGCCAGCAGAATAAACCTTTTACATTTTGAACTGAAAGTGGAAAGGGGCTGGGCTACATGAGGTGACTTGACCCAACAGAAATACACAATAGGTGGGACTAAGAAAGATAATGTGAAAATATAAAAACAAAGGCATTCATTAGGGCTGCAAAATGTCTCCCATTGTAATGGTGATGAGATTTTTTAAATGCTAACACTTAACAGTTTGTTCTGACTGTTTCCCGCAGAAGTCCAGCAGCTGGTGGTGGTTAAAGAAGAGCTTCTCCCTGACCAGCAGGAGTGCAGCACCAGTCTGGACCAGGAGGACCCAGAGCCCCCCCCACACATTAAGCAGGAACAGGAGGGAGAGCAGCTTCAGGAGCTGGAGGAGGCTGATATCACCAAGTCCACTTTCACTCCTGTCCCTGTGAAGAGTGAAGATGATAAAGAGAAACCTCAGTCCTCTCAGCCTCATCAAAGACAAACTGAACACATGGAAACAGAAGCTGATGGAGATGACTGTCGAGGACCAGCCAGGAACTCGGATCCAGAGAGCAGTTTACAACCAAAGACTGAGGACCACTCTGGAGACTCTTCTGAACCTGACACTGGAGACTCTTCTGAACCTGACACTAGAGACTCTTCTGAACCTGACGCTGAAGACAGTGATTATTGGAAAGAGACCAGAGAACCTGCCTCAGGCTCAAACTCAATGAAAAATAGACATGAATCTGTCAGTGATCCACAACGTAGTGCTGAAAAGAAACCATTCAGCTGCTCAGTCTGTAAGAAAGCTTTTTCACATAATGGAAGTTTAAAGGAACACATGAGTATCCACACAGGAGATAAACCATTCACCTGTACAGTCTGTAAGAAAGCTTTTTCACATAGTGGAAGTTTAAAGGAACACATGAGAATCCACACAGGAGATAAACCATTCAGCTGTACAGTCTGTAAGAAAGCTTTTTCACAGAGTGGAAATTTAAAGGCACACATGAGAATCCACACAGGAGAGAAACCATTCACCTGTACAGTCTGTAAGAAAGCTTTTTCACATAGTGTAAGTTTAAAGGAACACATGAGAATCCACACAGGAGAGAAACAATTCACCTGCTCAGTCTGTAAGAAATATTTTTCACATAATGGACATTTAAAGATACACATGAGTATCCACACAGGAGAGAAACCATTCACCTGTACAGTCTGTAAGAAAGCTTTTTCACATAGTGGACGTTTAAAGGAACACATGAGAATCCACACAGGAGATAAACCATTCACCTGTACAGTCTGTAAGAAAGCTTTTTCACAGAGTGGAAATTTAAAGGCACACATGAGAATCCACACAGGAGAGAAACCATTCACCTGTACAGTCTGTAAGAAAGCTTTTTCACATAGTGTAAGTTTAAAGTCACACATGAGAATCCACACAGGAGAGGAAAAATAGATCTGCAAAGTTTGTGACAAAATATTTAAATGATGTAATTGTTTAAAAAGACCAAGTGTGTTGGTAAGGGAATACATTTGTCTATTTTGTCTCCTAATGCCGTTACATGTAATACGTTACTCCCTAAGCCTGTTTTCACCCACCTGCAACCGATTCGCTAATAATCACAAATGTTAATTTCTTCGACCCCTTGACTCGACTATTTCTTGTTTAACAATCGTTACATCTCCTCAGGACCAAGTTCCCGTGTCCTCAATCAATCAATGTTTATTTATATAGCCCAATATCACAAATGTTACATTTGTCTCAGTGGACTTCACAGTTTGTACAAAATATCAGTATGACAATAAGACACCCTCTGTCCTTAGACCCTCACATCGTACAAGGAAAACCTTCCGGAGAAAACCCACAGTTTTAAAGGTAAAAATGGGAGAAACCTCAGGGAGGGCAACAGAGGAGGGATCCCTCTCCCAGGTCGGACAGACGTGCAATAGATGTCGTGTGTAAATTGAAAAGATAATACATTTGCACCATAGGTAGTCCAAAAGTTTGGAAATGCATGTGTGTATAATAGGAAGATGAATCCATGAGGATATCCATCCAAGACCGATGATCCAGGACCACAGCCACGACTCAAGATCCAGGGCTCACGATGCAGGTCACAGGACCGCAGGATCATCCATGTCTCCGGATCCTGGCGTATATAGACACCAAAAAGAAAGACATTTGGGGAAGCTGGGTTAATGGGAACATGAGAGTACACAGGTATAGACAGAGAGAAGGAAGAAGTAAGATGTCCCCCGACAAACTAAGCCTATATCAGCAAAACTAGGGGCTGAATCTAATCAGCCCTAACTATACGCTTTATCAAAAAGGAATGTCTTAAGAGCACTCTTAAAAACGGATAGGGTGTCTGCCGGCCGAACACAAACTGGAAGCTGATTCCACAAATGTGGAGCTTGATAAGAAAAGGCTCTGGCTCCCATTGTACTTTTAGAGACTCTTGGAACGCAATGCCCTAGTAGGACAGTAGGGTATAATGAGTTCTTTAAGGTAAGATGGCGCCTGCCCATTAAGGGCTTTGTAGGCGAGAAGAAGAATTTTAAATTATATCCTGTGTTATATAGGGAGCCAGTGTAAGGCAGCCTTCAGGCAGGGCAAAGATGTCCTGCAACACAATGACGGTACAAATGTTCACATTTATGAATTGAACAGACTTTATTTCTTGAACACAGTAAATGATGAATGTGATGACCAATGCAACAGGTGTTATGATTTACAGACATGGCATGAGATCCTGGGACACTGTAATTATGATGATATTCAGAAGTTACAGAATGTTGTTGATGGCATGTCAGTTAAGGGTAAGGTAAACAAACCTCCACATTGTGATGTATGCACTAAAGGGAAGTTTACCCAAACCAGCAACAGGGAGCCTGATGTAAGAGCCAGAGCAGCTCTAGAGTTGGTGCACACAGATATAGCCGGACCAATAGATCCGCAATCCAGAGAAGGCTTTAAGTATGCTTTATCATTCACAGATGATTACTCCAGTGCAGTGTTTGTGTATTTCCTTAAAAACAAAAGTGACACAGTGCAAGCAACAGAGAGATTTCTGGCCGATACTGCCCCATACGGGAAAGTAAAAAGTATCAGGTCAGACAACGGCACAGAGTTCACAGGTAAACATTACCAAGCATTACTATGCAGTAATAAGATTAGACATGAAAAGTCAGCACCGTATTCCCCATATCAAAATGGCACTGCTGAGAGGAATTGGCGCACACTTTTTGACATGGCCAGGTGCATGCTTATGGAAGATGAGATGCCAAAAAGTATGTGGAAAAGTGCAAAAATCTAGACTTGTGGTAACAGGTCTAGAAGTGGGACATATGGAAGATGGCACATATATAAACTTGCCCAAGGTTTACACTCAGAACAAAATCCCTGTTACCAAAAGAAACATTCTTACCCAGGCGGACCTCAAGAAATGGCCTTATCTGCATGACATCCAAATAAAAGAAATATATGCTGACGTGGGACTTCTTATTGGAGTGAATACTCCAAAGGCTATGGAACCATGGAGAGTTATAAATAGCCTTGGAAATGTCCCATATGCAGTGAAAACACTGTTAGGATGTGTCGTTAATGTTCCACTTAATGCTTCCACAGATCTGGATGATGAAACCCCCGTGGCATTAGTGAACAGGATCTCAATTGTTCACCTTGAGAAGCGAATTGAAAGACAATATATTAACGACTTTCCAGAGAAAGAGTATGAAGAGGAAAGACAAATGTCAGCTGATGACCGAAAGTTCATGCAGATTGTATCAAGCTCAGTTTCTCTTAAAGATGGCCACTACAATGTACCTCTTCCTCTAGATAATCCAATCATTATCATGCCAAACAACCGCCAAATGGCAGAGCAACGAGCAATGTCACTAAAAAGGAAATTCCAGAAGGATCAGACCTATGCAGCTGAGTATAAAGGCTTTATGAGTGACATTATCAAAAAAGGATATGCAGAGAAAGTACCACCGGACGGTCTACATGTGGAAATCGGCAAAGTGTGGTATATACCCCATCATGGTGTCTATCATAAACGTAAAAAAACGATCCGTGTGGTCTTTGATTGTGCATCATCCTATAAAGGCAAAGCTATTGTCACCAGCATTGTCACATGTAAGATGGAAAAAACTCCAACAAGCAAGCTCTTGGACTATTACTCTTCATGGAATGACCTAAAAAGAGCTGCATGGATAATGAAATTAAAGACAATCCTCCTGCAAATGAGAGACAAGAGGAAAGATGGCTCCACTGATGTCGGAGCAAGGCAGGATAAAGGAAAGAGACTGAAGGATCAGATGCTTCTGCTCAATATGCCTACAGCTAATGCACTAAGACTTTCAGTAGAGGACACAGAACATGTTGAAAAAGCCATTATTTGCCATGAGCAGAGACAGCATTTCAAAGAGGAAATTGCCTTGCTGGAAAAAGGAAGACAGTGCAATAGAGGAAGCTCCCTATACAAGCTGGACCCTATCATTGATGCCGGGCTTCTGAGAGTTGGAGGAAGAACTAGAAAGATGGCTATGCCAACTGAGGTCAAACATCCAATGATTCTACAGAAACATTCTAATATCTCCAAGTTGATATTAAGCCACATCCATAATCAAGTTGGTCACTCAGGAAGAGGTCACATGCTCTCCAAACTCCATCAACGTTACTGGCTATCCGCTGCTAACTCTTCAGCAAGGAGGATCATAAAGAACTGTGTGTTTTGCAGACGCCTCCAGGCTAGAGCTGGAGAGCAGAAAATGGCCGATCTCCCACTTGATCGAATAACACCTGATCTTCCACCTTTCACTCATGTAGGCATAGACTATTTTGGACCCATCGAGGTGAAACGTGGCCGAGCTCATGTCAAAAGATGGGGAGTAATCTTTACCTGCCTGGTAAGCCGTGCCAGTCATTTGGATACAGCTGCATGCATGAACGCTCTTCGTCGATTCATCTGTCGTCGAGGCACAATAAAGAGCATCAGAACAGATCGAGGCACCAACTTCATCGGCACACAAAAGGAACTGGAGGAGTCTGTAAAACAACTGGATAACAACAAAATCAAGCAAACACTACTCAAAGGAGGAATTGATTGGACATTCAATCCCCCCTCTGGAGCTCACCATGGCAGAGTGTGGGAAAGGCTAATACGACTGGTTAAAAAGATCCTCCATTCTGTCCTGAAGGAACAAACATTGGATGATGATGCTCTGCACACAGCCTTGTGTGAGGTTGAGGCAATAATGAACGATAGGCCAATCACAACAGTGACAAACGACCCAAACGACCTTGAACCCCTCACACCTAATCACCTATTTCAGTTAAGAACAAGTCCAATCTTGCCCCCAGGACTCTTTCAGAGAGAGGATCTGTACTCACAGAGAAGATGGAAACAGGTGCAATACCTTGCTGACCTGTTTTGGAAGCGCTGGAGCAGGGAATATCTTCCTTTGATGCAAGAACGGCACAAATGGAATACTATCAAAAGAAACTTCATCCCCGGAGACCTGGTCGTCATCGTTGATGAGAACGCACCGAGGAACACTTGGCTCCTGGGACGCGTAGTTAAGACCTTTCCTGGTTCAAAAGGACTTGTTAGGAGTGTCCTGGTTAAAACCAAGACAAGTACGATCGAAAGACCCATAACTAAGCTATGTCTGCTCCTGGAGGCAACAGACTGAGCCTACTAAGCCTTAGCCTTTCAGTCACATGCACCTCTGACTGTTAGACCAAAGGACTAGACTCTTGGTCTCCTACCCCCTCCCCACCAAAGGCTGCCTTTTGAAAGCAGATCATTACAGACAATTAGTACTAGACCTACACACTCCAGTACTGGTCTTACATGGACTTGAAAGTATACAATATACTAAGGACTTGAAAGTATACAATATACTATGGACTTAAGTATACAAATATGCTACGGATGGACGTTATGTTTTGTTAAAATGACTCTGTTGATGTATTATTGGTAATTGCTATGTAATAAGCAATTAGGGGCTGGTATGTTAGAGCCATTTTTTCTTTTCTTATTATTGTCTGAATGTTAGGCTTAATAATAATATAAATTAGATTATACTGTAAATTATCGGCTATTTTTGTGAGTCACATTATGGTTTAAAATGCATTAATTTACGGCTCACTTATTATTTGTTATATGGGCGTCAGTATCACGTGCATGGCGATGCCTATATATGGTAGATTGATAGGACACAGCTGGGGGTGATAGACGGGGAAATTATTATTAAGTAACATCAAATGCAATTCTTATTCAATAAAACGGTTTTACACTTTTAAAACAACACTATTCTGCCCCCGCTCCCGCAGCGGGGCAGACAGACAACAGGAAGAACACTCGGCATCAGAAGTTCCGTTTGAAAGTTTTACTCAGAAAGCACTGTACAACTGGACACACAAGAAAATGGACATGCATTTCATGCATAGCAATCATTTAACATATTATCATACATTTCACACGTGTATTAACAACCATATCATAAACGATGCGTTAGCTTCATGCTAACCCCTATGGGAAATTACATTGAAAGGCTAGCGGTTTGCTAGAGTTAAATATCTAATAATAAAATTATAAAATTCAATAATGTTCTTCAACCACCAGGTGTCCCTTTCTATCAGCTCTGCACCGTTATGATGTAAATACAGCTTATCTACCAATTGGATCAAATATAAAAGTCAGCCGAATTAGTGTTGATACTGCAAGGAGACGTATTGTGTGAAAAGAAAAGTAAGATGTTGTTTAATTGCTGATATATTTATGATCCACGTCACTTTTTCAGTTTTGGCGGCAGTTCTCCTGTTTGTCTAGAAGTCTTCACAGCAGGGCTCTATAAATAGAGAATTACGGAAGATATGTCATATTTAATGCAGCCGAACCGTGTATTACAATGCCGTTATGTGATGACCTCCAAAGAGAGCAAGCACACTCGGAATAAAGTATTATTTTATTTTTAAAAAACGTTTTCAGATTTCACATCATATAAACACCAAATCCCAGCATGCATTGCGGATAAACCATCCAATCATCGAGCTGAGGATCTTGCCTACGCCTGTTTCCGGTTTCGTTTATCACCGATGTATTTTGTTATACACACATTCATTCACATTTACATTTTAATTTGCATTAAAGTATTTCGTGAGGCTTTTTAACATGTTTTTAAATATAACTACGGTTGTTGTCGAAGAGTTTGTAAATTAACATTACATTATTACTTTATTACATTGCATTTAGCTGACGCTTTTATCCAAAGCGACTTACAATAAGTACATTCGACCAGGAAGACACAACCTTGAAGAAAACAGAATCATATAAGAACATCAGGTCAGAGCCAATCGTTTCAAGTGCTACTCAACTGGCTATAGATATGCCAGTCCTTTATTAGTATATAAGTGCTCTGTTAGCAGTTCTTTGTTAGTCATTCTATCGCTCGAAGTGGAGTCGAAAGAGATGAGTTTTCAGTCTGCGCCGGAAGGTGTGTAAGCTTTCTGCGGTCCTGATTTCAATGGGGAGCTCATTCCACCATTTTGGAGCCAGGATAGCAAACCCACGTGTTTTTGCTGATGGGAACTTGGGTCCCCCTCGCAGCGAGGGTGCAGCGAGTCGTTTGGCTGATGCAGAGCGAAGTGCACGTGCTGGGGTGTACGGTTTAACCATGTCCTGGATGTAGGAAGGGCCAGATCCGTTCGCAGCATGGTACGCAAGTACCAGTGTCTTGAAGTGAATTCTAGCAGTTACCGGAAGCCAGTGGAGGGAGCGGAGGAGCGGAGTGGTGTGGGGAAATTTTGGAAGGTTGAAGACCAGACGAGCCGCTGCATTCTGGATGAGCTGCAGAGGTCGGATGGCACATGCAGGTAGACCAGCCAGGAGGGAGTTGCAGTAGTCTAGGCGTGAGGTGACGAGAGCCTGGACCAGAACCTGCGTCGATTTCTGGGTCAGCTGGGGGCGTATCTTCCTGATGTTGAAAAGCGTGTATCTGCAGCAGCGGGTTGTAGCAGCGATGTTTGCAGTGAAGGACAGGTTGTTATCCAGGGTCACACCCAAATTCCTTGCAGTCTGGGTCGGGGAAACAACAGAGGTGCCGATGTTGATAGTCAGGTCAAGAGAGGGACAATCTTTTCCCGGAAGGAAAAGCACTTCAGTTTTGTCAAGGTTGAGCTTGAGGTGATGATCAGACATCCACTGAGAGATGTCAGCTAGACAAGCAGAGATGCGTGCGACGACCTGGGTCTCTGAGCGGGGAAAGGACAGAATTAATTGTTTCTGTGGAGTGACCTGCCTTGAAACCAGACTGGTGCGGATCCAGAAGGTTGTTCTGATGGAGAGAGCAGGAGAGTTGTTTAAAGACAGCGCGTTCAAGTGTTTTAGACAGGAACGGGAGGAGAGAGACAGGCCTGTAGTTTATAACGTCAGACGGGTCGAGAGTGGGTTTCTTTAGGAGAGGGTTTACTCTTGCCTCCTTGAGACTGTTTGGAAAGTGACCAGAAGTTAGAGAAGTGTTGATGAAATGGGTGAGAAACGGTAGAATATCAGGAGCGATAGTCTGAAGGAGGTTTGAAGGGATAGGGTCCAGAGGACAGGTGGTAGGGCGGGCAGAAGAAATGAGGGTAAGAACCTCACTTGGCGAGAGAGGGGGAAAAAACATAGACAACAGAGACAATAATGAGCACAAAGATCTTTCAATAACAGCTGAAAAACAAACTGGAAATGAAACATGATAACAAAGACAAATGTCCCCACCAGGCAAGTGCAGCAGCACCTCCCACTCTACTGTCCCTTCAGACAGATAGGTAGCAGCACCTTCCACCTTGCAGTCCCTTCAGACAGACAGGTAGCAGCACCTCCCACCTTACTGTCTCTTCAGACAGACAGGTAGCAGCACCTCCCACTTTACAGTCCCTTCAGACAGACAGGTAGCAGCTCCTCCCACTTTACTGTCCCTTCAGACAGACAGGTAGAAGCACCTCCCACTTTACTGTCACTTCAGACAGACAGGTTGCAGCACCTTACAGTCACTTCAGACAGACAGGTAGCAGCACCTCCCACTTTACTGTCCTTTCAGACAGACAGGTAGCAGCACCTCCCACTTTACTGTCCCTTCAGACAGACAGGTAGCAGCACCTCCCACATTAAAGTCACTTCAGACAGACAGGTAGCAGCACCTCCCACTTTACAGTCCCTTCAGACAGACATGTAGCAGCACCTCCCACCTTAAAGTCACTTCAGACAGACAGGTACTAGCACCTCCCACTTTACTGTCCCTTCAGACAGACAGGTAGCAGCACCTCCCACTTTACTGTCCCATGTTTTCTTGGCTTGTTTGAAGCTGAGTGGTGATGAACAAATGACTGTTGCGGCTTTCACACCAGCGCTTTTCAGTTTCTAGCTCCGAGCGGGAGCTTTTCTGGTTCAGCTCCGGTTTCCCTTTTCAGCTCCCGCTCTGTTCACACGGCCCACTGGCGCCCCAGAGCTGCCCCTGCTGCGTCATGACGTCACCGTTTACATCGCTGATTTGCTCCCCAACGGCAGCGATTACGGCGCTCACAAAACAACAACAGCGTCGGGTCGATGATCGTGTTGCTTTTAATCACACGAAGCCAGAATAAATTGAATAACGACTTCTCCAACCTTATGCTTTGCTCCAGAGTGCCGTGGTTCATTGTTTATTAATGTGTTTCTGCAGCATTTACCGACCGCTGCAGTGCTGCTTTTCCACAGGAGTTTATTCTCCGTTAGCTCCCGGTTAGCTCACACTGCAGCTCTAAAGTATTCACTGTCCGACTCACACAAGCAGCTGATGCATATCCCCAGTTCCCTTAGCCTAAGTGAATGTGTGTCAGTCTGAATTGACGCTGTTTGGTATCACAACGCTGTTATGAAAGTTTCTCTGGTATAAAACGGGTGATGTTAGCATAGCAACCGAAGCTAAACTGACTACTTGCATCCGATAGCTACAAAACAACACGTCTGCGTCTCTCCACAATGATCGATAACAGTGAACGGATGGTCAAAGTAAGGTACAAATAAACAGAATCACATGAAGCCTGGTTAGTGTTGGCCTGACTTTATAAAGTGTGTTTATAGGCACTACTGCTGGTAGGCAGGCATGACAGCCGACCCATGTTCAGGGGAGGTGGGTTTAGTTTCCTGCACGCCTCGACGTAAGAGAGACGTAAGCGACGTCGCCTCTTAGCTCCAAAGCTCTTGCCTCTGGACCGACAATTCTTTGGAGCTGGAAATGAAGCAGATTCCGGAGCTAAGAGCCGGCGCCGCTGCGGTGTGAACAGGAAAACCCGGCGCTTTTCAGGCTCTAGCTCCGAGCCGGAGCTGAAAAGGCGCTGGTGTGAAAGGGGCATAAGCTGCCAGTGACTCGAGTTTACAGCTAATTAGCAGAAAGACAAAAACAAACATAGCCTAGTTAACTCAATCAATCAATGTTTATTTATATAGCCCAATATCACAAATGTTACATTTGTCTCAGTGGTCTTCACAGTGTGTACAGAATATCAGTATGACAATACGACACCCTCTGTCCTTAAAGCTAATTAGCCTAAAGACAAAAACAAATGTAGCCTAGTTGTAGCCTAGTAGCTGGAGCAGGTAAAGCATACAACAGATACTTTCAGCATTTTCGGAGCACGCAGAGGAAGCTTGGATGAAACACAGCGGACTTCTAAACAATGAACACCCGCAACTTGGAAGAAATAAAGTTGCGTTTAATGCGTTCTAATATTGCAATGCAAACCCATGATGTAATGACAGTAATTAAGAATAATTGAGTCATTGAATGCTCAGTTCAGTAGATTTAATCAAACAAAACAGAAAGATATTGGACATGGCCTCAAGACTGTAACCTCTTCACATTCTGTTGAAATAGTCAATTACTAGCCTCATCTCACGCATTGCTGTTTTGAATCTCTAATATGTGGATGACAGTTGAACTGCATGATGTAACATTTATGCCATCTGCTGGAAAGAAGACGTATCGCTCTGTTGGCGTTGTTTAGACAACAAAAACAGAATTAAGCCATAATTTCATCAACAATCTTTGAGTACAGACACTGCCCTGCAGAGAGCACACAGCCCAACAGCACGTTGTTGGTCTAGCATCACTTTACAAAACGTTTGCATTAAGACACTAAGACTAGCTGGTCCCTTGTAAAGGTGAGTCCACCTTAAATGAGCAGTGGGTGATCAGCAGGTGAAAGGCAGGACACGGGAACTTGGTCCTGAGCAGTGTTGGGCAAGTTACTTTTAAAAAGTAACTAGAAATAGTTATAGTTACTGCTCTCAAAAAAGTAACTAGTTACTTTATTAGTTACTAAATTATAAAAGTAACTAGTAACACGTTACTTTAAAAATAATAACAATAAAAATACAAGTCTTTGTGTTGTTTTTTGCTGACTAGTTCTCTGAAGTCATGCAACAGACTCGACCGTTGCGATGGGCAGCATGTCCTCAACTACATACCTGGCAATCAATCTGTTTAGTTGACTCATTACATTAGTTAGGTGCTTCAGGAGATTGGCATTGCTGTTTTTCGATGTGGACAATGCTTTCTGTCCTGCACACAGTTTACATTTTACCGTATGATTTTTTGCGTCCTTTATCCCCACAAATTGAAAATAGTGGTTATATTTTCAAGTTGCAAATGCGCTGCTGCTCTCGCTGATACTTGCATCTGCCATTGTGTGTGTGTGTGTGTGTGTGTGCTGGTGGTGAGCGTTGCCGTGTATTTGTGTTAACATTAGCAAGTGTTCGTGTGTGTATATTCCCCATAAGGCAAGACCCGCCCAACTCTGTCTCTTATTGGCTTACCCTGAAATGTTACCCCGCGTTAACCAATCATCACTCCTCTCTGGTTACTTTCACTTTTCCATGGTATTGTGAGAGGACATCGCCTGTAAATTACATCCGCAGAGAGATTCGGTTCAGTTCCATCACATAATGTAACGCAGTAACGCACCCATTTAATCACAGTGACTATAACGGCGTTACTGAATGGGAATAGGTAACTAGTAACGCTATTAGTTACCGCAAAAAGTAGTTGCGTTAGAGTAACGCGTTAGTCCCAACACTGGTCCTGAGGAGATGTAACGATTATTAAACAAGAAATTGTCTCAAGGGGTCGAAGAAATAAACATTTGTGATTATTAGCGAATCGGTTGCAGGTGGGTGAAAACAGGCTTATGGAGTAACATATTACATGTAACTGCATTAGGGCATTAGGATACAAAATAGTCAAATGTATTCCGTTACCAACACACTTGGTCTTTTTAAACGATTACGCCATTTAAATATTTTGTCACAAACTTTGCAGATCTATTTTTCCTCTCCTGTGTGGATTCTCAAGTGTTCCTTTAAACTTCCACTCTGTGAAAAAGCTTTCTTACAGACTGTACAGGTGAATGGTTTCTCTCCTGTGTGGATTCTCATGTGTATCTTTAAATATCCACTCTGTGAAAAACCTTTCTTACAGACTGAGCAGCTGTGTGGTTTCTCTCCTGTGTGGATTAGCATGTGGTCCTTTAAATTTACACACTGTGAAAAAGCTTTCTTACAGACTGTACAGCTGAATGGTTTCTCTCCTGTGTGGATTCTCATGTGCATCTTTAAACTTCCACTATGTGAAAAAGCTTTCTTACAGACTGTACAGGTGAATGGTTTATCTCCTGTGTGGACTCTCATGTGTGCCTGTAAATCTCCACTCTGTAGAAAAGCTTTCTTACAGACTGAGCAGCTGAATGGTTTCTCTCCTGTGTGGACTCTAATGTGTCTCTTTAAATCTCCACTCTGTGGAAAAGCTTTCTTACAGACTGAGCAGCTGAATGGTTTCTCTCCTGTGTGGACTCTCATGTGTCTCTTTAAATCTCCACTCTGTGGAAAAGCTTTCTTACAGACTGAGCAGCTGAATGGTTTATCTCCTGTGTGGATTCTCATGTGTCTCTTTAAATTTCCACTCTGTGGAAAAGCTTTCTTACAGACTGAGCAGCTGTGTGGTTTCTCTCCTGTGTGGATTATCATGTGGTCCTTTAAATTTACACACTGTGAAAAAACTTTCTTACAGACTGTACAGCTGAATGGTTTCTCTCCTGTGTGGATTCTCATGTGCATCTTTAAACTTCCACTATGTGAAAAAGCTTTCTTACACACTGTACAGGTGAATGGTTTATCTCCTGTGTGGACTCTCATGTGTGCCTGTAAATTTCCACTCTGTGGAAAAGCTTTCTTACAGACTGAGCAGCTGAATGGTTTCTTTTCAGCACTACTTCGTGGATCACTGACAGATTCATGTCTATTTTTCAGTGAGTTTGAGCCTGAGGCATGTTCTCTGGTCTCTTTCCAATCAGCACTGTCTTCAGTGTCAGGTTCAGAAGAGTCTTCAGAGTCAGGTTCAGAAGAGTCTTCAGAGTCAGGTTCAGAAGAGTCTTCAGTGTCAGGTTCAGAAGAGTCTTCAGTGTGGTCCTCAGTATTTGGTTGTAAACTGCTCTCTGGGTCTGAGTTCCTGGCTGGTTCTGGTCCTCGACAGTCATCTCCATCAGCTTCTGTTTCCATGTGTTCAGTTTGTCTTTGATGAGGCTGAGAGGACTGAGGTTTCTCTTCATCATCTTCACTCTTCACAGGGACAGGAGTGAAATTGGACTTGGTGATATCAGCCTCCTCCAGCTCCTGAAGCTGCTCTCTCTCCTGTTCCTGCTTAATGTGTGGGGGGGGCTCTGGGTCCTCCTGGGCCAGACTGGTGCTCCACTCCTGCTGGTCAGGGAGAAGCTCTTCTTTAACCACCACCAGCTGCTGGACGTCTGCAGAAAACAGGAAACACACAGTCAGAACAAACTGTTAACATTTAAAACAAATTAAAATCCTGCATTCAAACCTTATTTAATTAAAAGTATGCAAGTATTAACAGAACATTTGACGGCACCTTCTCATGTAACAGTAATGATGGTGCAGTAAAATGTTCCCCGTCAGTGTTTAATTTATGTTGTTTCTTGATTATTTTGTATGTTGCATTTTACTGCTGTACATGTTCAAAGTTGCGCTTGTATACATGATTATAGATGAGGGAACCTGCTAAATGTTCAAATATGTGTGTTTTTTATATACAGTACCAGTCAAAAGTTTGGACGCCTTCTCTTTCAATGTTTTTTGTTTATTTTAATTTGTTTCTACTATGTAGATTAACACTGAAGACATCACAACTATGAAAGAACACATATGGAATTATCTAGTTGACGAAAAAGTGTTTTAAAAAAATCAAGAATATGATTTTAATTTTAGATTCTTCAAAGTAACCCCTTTTGCCTTGATGACAGCTTTGCTCACTCTTGGCTTCTCTCAGTCAGCTTAATGAGGTCGTCCCTAGGGGTGCAACAACTAATCGACTTAATCAATTAAAATCGGTTACCAAATTAGTTGCCAACTAATTCAGTCGTCGATTCGTTGGTGACGTCATCACGTGTGTTTACGCGCCGTTAAGCTCCAACGTTATTTGTCTTTTTATCGGTACTGGAGACATTTAAAAAATATATGTCATGTATTATTGCTACAAAAACATTACATCGCAGTCTTAGTGTCGCCAACTCGTTTCTAATATGCAAAAGGACAAACAAATGCGTCTATGATGTATTTTCGATCAGACGAGATCTCTCTCCCCGGTCTGTGTGCGAGGGGGCGGGACAGTTTACACACACGCAGCTGCTACATGCAGCAACACACTGTGGAGATGGCGGAGACAACGCGCTCCGAGGTGTGGATACACTTTACCCGTCTTGAGGTGGACAATGCTCGTTATCAAAAGTGCAATAAGAGTTTAGCATGTCAGGGCGGTAACACGAGCAATTTGTCTAAACATTTAGCAAAAGTGCACCACATTCAGACGGAGGAATGCACCGGGTTCGACTGTCTTTCTAGTAGCTCTGTAGCCCCATCCACGAGTAACGTTTCCACGTCAGGTGTTATGTATGCTAGCAGCAACACACCGAGTTAACTCAATTATACAAACATGCAGTGGCGGCTGGTGGAAAACATTTTGTTTTGGGAGAAATGACCCCTTAAATTAGGACTTCTGGTGATGTAATGGCGCGTTTCCAGTACAGCGCGGAGCGCGCTTTAAGCGTGCCGAGCCGTGCGGGGCCCGGTTTTGGTTGCGTTTCCACTTGGCCTAGTACCGGCTAGCGGGTTCTAATTCACAGTTTTTCTGGCCCCATAAAATCGTGGTTCTAGGGCCAAGAACAACCAGGCTGACTCGGGCTGAGTATGCTAAACTAGAGAGAGAATCGCTGGCAAGGGGACTACAACTACAACCAGATGAACATATTTTACCGTGATTTTATTGTAATACACGTTTCAAAATTATGCCGAATTAACAATATACTGATACTGGTTAGTAAAAACCATGAATTAACGCTTTGACAAGTCTGCAGACAGACAGCAGGCGGAAAACCCTTTTAAAATGCGTGTTTTCTAAATGGAGCTTGGCTAAGCTAACGCAGTATATGCTCCGACCGTCCACACTCACAACAACAGCCTATACAGACATAAATAAACCAGCGAATGTATTCTCCATGACACAGACAGTCTGTGGTTTGTACTTGTTTAACTTTTGTCTAGTTTCTGAACAGATCGTATCTGTCCCCGGCAGCAAGCATAGGAAACAAGACAGCATTTACCTGTTTGCATCCAGCTAGCCATGCCTTTCTGGTGTACCAGCTACGTGAGAAGCCTTGTTGATACGTTTTGTCTTTTTCACGAGCTTGCTACGATATATAAAAATCGGGTTGGTCTGGTCCAAGGTCTTTAAGCAACAGTTTATCTCCCAAACTTCTCCTTTCGAAAGGATTAGAGATTAGCTCTTGAACGGAATTGGGCGGGGACTCCACCTGCACATGAAGCCATCCTCATCAACTACTGCCGTACTGCGTCACCCCACCGGATACGAGTCACTAGTGTCCAAACTACTCACAGACTGGACCGGGCGCTGACATTGGCGCCCGGTGATCATCAGATTTGACGACGCTGATTGGCTGAAATTATGTTTCAGCATCATAGTTTACAGATAGCAATAGTCAGCTGCTGCTGCACTGGTTGAGGGCTCCTTTCTTACCGTCCAGACGAGAGAGGGTAATGACCATAGAGACTGTATATAAATATGTCAAGAACTTTGAATGTATCCTCAAGTGCAGTCGCAAAAACTATGGAACGCTATGATGAGACTGGCTCTCATGAGGACCCCCCGGGAAAGGAAGAGCAGGAGTTACCTCTGCTCAGAGGATAAACACATCAGAGTTACGGCCCGTCCACACAGCGGCGTGCGTTGACGCTTGCCGGCGGGCGTGTCTGAAACTCGACCAACAACCAATCACATGAATCTCGCGCCCCTGACACACAAGCAGTGGTTTGATTGGCTAGAGGTTGTACTGGCATATGATTCGATTGGCTGACGCTTCTGCCGAGGCGTCAAAAGTTGAACATTGCTCAACTTTTGCAGCGAGCCACGCCAGCAACGCTGCGCGTCGCTTCCCACGATGCAGTTCGGCTAAAAGTGACGTCACCCCATTCAAAGTGAATGGGCAGAAGCGTTGGAAGCTTCAACGCACGTCGCTGTGTGGACGGGCCGTTACCAGCCTCAGAAACCACAAATTAAAGCACCTCAAATTAGAGCCCACATAAATGATCACAGAGCTCAAGTGGCAGACAATCTCAACATCCACTGTACAGAGGAGACTGCTTGAATCAGGCCTTCAACGTCCAATTGCTGCAAAGATCCATTACTGAGGATGAACAACAAGAAGAAGAGAATTGTTTGGGCCAAGAAACACAAGGATTGTACATTAGACAGTGGACATCTGTACTTTGGCCTGATGGGTCCAAATGAGAGATTTTTGGTTCCATCCTCCGTGTCTTTGTGAGACGCAGAGAAGGTGAGCGGATGGTTTCTGCATGAGTGGTTCCCACTGTGAAGCATATGAGGTGAGATGGGGGGGGGGGCTTACTGGTGATTTATTTATATGTATTTAGAATTCATATTGGGTACATAATAACCTAATAAAAGCAAATGTAACAACTACTACAGTGCAACAAAACAGGAAGACTAAATGTGGACTCTTAAACATAAGATCTCTAGCATCTAAAGCAATATTAGTAAATGATTTAATATCAGATTATAATATTGATATATGCTGTCTCACTGAAACTTGGTTGAGACATGAAGAATATGACACGGGCCGAGGAGGTGGAGTTGCAGCAATCTTTGACTCAAGTTTACTTATCAATACCAAACCAAAATTAAATTATACCTCCTTTGAAAGTCTAGTTTTTAGTCTTACGCATCCGACCTGGAAAACTTTGCAGCCAATCTTACACTAGATAGTAAACTAGAATGTTTTTCAGCCATAAACCTTGAACAATTAAATGCAATGATTCTCTCTTCTAAACCATGAACGTGTATCTTAGACCCGATTCCAACTAAGCTGTTGAAGGAAGTTTTTCCATTAATTAGCACTTCTTTATTAAATATTATGAATATGTCTTTATTATCAGGCTATGTTCCACAATCATTCAAAGTAGCAGTGATAAAACCGCTTCTTAAAAAGCACTACCTCGATCCAGAGGTTTTAGCCAACTATAGACCTATTTCTAATATTCCGTTCCTCTCAAATATTATTGAGAAAGCAGTCGCAAAACAGTTGTGTGATTACTTAAAAAACAATGATTTATTTGAAGACTTTCAGTCTCGCTTTAGAACACATCATAGCACAGAGACAGCTCTGGTTAAAGTCACAAATTACATTCTAATAGCCGCAGACAAGGGACTGGTCTCTATTCTTGTCTTGCTCGATCTCAGTGCTGCATTTGATACTATCGACCATGATATCCTATTGCTAAGACTAGAGCACTTAGTTGGCATACAGAGAACTGCTTTAGGCTGGTTTAGGTCCTATCTATCTGAACGCTCTCAGTTTGTACGTGTCAGCGATGAATCTTCCACGCAAACCAAAGTTAGCCATGGAGTGCCACAGGGCTCAGTGCCCGGACCTATTTTGTTCACATTATATATGCTTCCGTTAGGCAATATTATAAGGAATCATTCTGTAAACTTTCATTGTTATGCGGATGATACTCAACTATATTTATCAATCAAGCCTGATGAAATTAATCATCTAAATACAATTCAAGACTGCCTTAAGGACTTAAAAACGTGGATGACCTTAAACGTTTTGATGTTAAACATGCACGACCAAAACTGAAGTTATTGTACTTGGCCCGAAGAATCTACGAAACAAATTATCTAAAGATATACTAACTATGGATGGCATTAATTTGGCCTCCAGTGAGACTGTAAGGAATCTTGGTGTTATATTTGATTAGGATTTATCCTTTAACGCCCACATAAAATCAATTTCAAGGACCGCCTACTTCCATCTACGTAACAACTTCCATCTACCTAACATTGCAAAAATCAGGCATATCTTGCCTCAAAATGATGCAGAGAAACTAGTACATACATTTGTTACTTCAAGGCTGGATTATTGTAACTCCTTATTATCAGGGTGTACCAAGAAGTCAGTCAAGTGGCTTCAGCTGATTCAAAATGCTGCAGCTCGTGTACTAACCAGAGTTAGGAAAAGGGACCACATTACTCCTGTTCTGGCTGCCTTACACAGGCTCCCTATAGAACACAGGATATCATTTGAAATGCTCGCCTACAAAGCCCTTAATGGGCAGGCGCCATCTTACCTTAAATAACTCATTATACCCTACTGTCCTACTAGGGCATTGCGTTCCAAGAATGCAGGGTTGTTGGTTGTTCCTAGAGTCTCTAAAAGTACAATGGGAGCCAGAGCCTTTTCTTATCAAGCTCCACATTTGTGGAATCAGCTTCCAGTTTGTGTTCGGGCGGCAGACAACCTATCCGTTTTTAAGAGTGCGCTTAAGACCTTGCTTTTTGATAAAGCTTATAGTTAGGGCTGATTTGATTCAGCCCCTAGTTTTGCTGATATAGGCTTAGTTTGTCGGGGGACATCTTACTTCTTCCTTTTCTCTGTCTGTACCTGTGTACTCTCATGTTCCGATTAACCCAGCTTCCCCAAATGTCTCTCTTTTTGGTGTCTATATACGCTGGGATCCGGAGTCATGGATGATCCTGTTGCTGCTGTCCTGTGTCCTGGATCTTGAGTCGTGGCTGTGCCTATTGCTGTGGTCCTGGATCATAAGTCCTGGATGGATATCCTCGTGGATTCATCTTCCTATTATACACACATGCATTCCAAACATTTGGACTACCTATGTTGCAAATGTAATATCTTTTCAATTTACACATGGCATCTATTGCACGTCTGTCCGTCCTGGGAGACGGATCTCTCCTCTGTTGCTCTCCCTGAGGTTTCTCCCATTTTTCCCTTTAAACTGTGGGCATTTCTCTGGAAGTCTTCCTTGTACGATGTGAGGGTCTAAGGACAGAGGGTGTCGTATTGTCATATTGATATTCTATACAAACTGTGTCCACTGAGACAAATGTAACATTTGTGATATTGGGCTATATAAATAAACATTGATTGATTGATTGATTGAGAATTCAAGGCACCCTTAACCAGCATGGCTACCGCAGCATTCTGCAGTAGCCAGCAAAATATAAATCATATTCTGGATGTGTTAACACATTTTTGTTAACTAGAGAATTCCAGTTAAAGGTGGGGTAGGTAAGTTTGATAAACCGGCTCGAGATACACTTTTTGTTATATTCCATGGAATGCTCTTAACATCCCGATAGCAATGAATATCTTAAGTGCCTTGACAAAAAATCCATAAAAACATGTCATCTGTTGAAGCCGTAGTACTGTAAAAAGCATGACCAATCATTTTAGCCGGCCCGGCTAAAGTAACCGGATGGCCTACCTGCCTGTCAGCCTTCCATCTGTGCAAAAACTTATCTCGTGCCCTCATTGGTCATGTGTGCGTTCGTGTGTGTTGGAGGAGGGGCTCTGTAAGGAAGTGGCCGATTTTTCCGGTTGTGTATTTTCAAATTCTAGCACACTCGAGCTGGTTTCTCCAAAATCACCTACCCCACCTTTAATGTGTTCTTTTATAGTTTTGATGTCTTCAGTATAAATCTAGAAAGTAGAACCAATTTAAATAAATAAAAAACTTTGAAAGTGAAGATGTGTCAAAACTTTTGACTGCGTCTAATACTAGTGTATATCTCTCTCAAAATATATATATTCTGTATCTATATATATATATATATTAGGGCTGTCAAGTTAACGCAAAAAAAATTAACGCCACTAATTATTTTAACGCATGTGTATCTTTTTTCCTCGGCCGCCCCGTAGTTTCAGAGCGCATCGAGTTTAAAATACCATCTACAAGCTGATGCTGACAGCCCCGCTCCTGCCGCCCGCTTGTGGCAGACTACAGGTCCACGCTCACCGGCAGGCCCCGACTGGCTGTTGGGAGGACCGGGAGGGTGTGTGTGTGTGTGTGTGTGTGTGTGTGGCCCGAGCGAGACCTTACTTGCATTGTTGTTGTTGTTGTTAGCACCTGGTGCTAGCTAGCTGCGCTAACGGATATAAGGAGCTGTTTTAAATGAAAACAGAGGAGCGCTCTATCCACACAACTGCCCTGGTATATATATATACATTACATTACATTACATTGCATTTAGCTGACGCTTTTATCCAAAGCGACTTACAATAAGTACATTCGACCAGGAAGACACAACCTTGAGGAAAACAGAATCATATAAGAACATCAGGTTTCAAAGAGCCAATCGTTTCAAGTGCTGCTCAACTGGCTATAGATAAGCCAGTCCTTTATTAGTATATAAGTGCTCTGTTAGCAGTTCTTTGTTAGTCATTCTATCGCTCGCAGTGGAGTCGAAAGAGATGAGTTTTAAGTCTGCGCCGGAAGGTGTGTAAGCTTTCTGCGGTCCTGATTTCAATGGGGAGCTCATTCCACCATTTTGGAGCCAGGATAGCAAACCCACGTGTTTTTGCTGATGGGAACTTGGGTCCCCCTCGCAGCGAGGGTGCAGCGAGTCGTTTGGTTGATGCAGAGCGTAGTGCACGTGCTGGGGTGTACGGTTTAACCATGTCCTGGATGTAGGAAGGGCCAGATCCATTCGCAGCATGGTACGCAAGTACCAGTGTCTTGAAGTGGATTCTAGCAGTTACCGGAAGCCAGTGGAGGGAGCGGAGGAGCGGCGTGGTGTGGTAAAATTTTGGAAGGTTGAAGACCAGACGAGCCGCTGCATTCTGGATGAGCTGCAGAGGTCGGATGGCACATGCAGGTAGACCAGCCAGGAGGGAGTTGCAGTAGTCTAGGCGTGAGGTGACGAGAGCCTGGACCAGAACCTGCGTCGATCTCTGGGTCAGCTGTGGGCGTATCTTCCTGATGTTGAAAAGCGTGTATCTGCAGCAGCGGGTTGTAGCAGCGATGTTTGCAGTAAACGACAGGTTGTTATCTAGGATAACACCCAGATTCCTTGCAGTCTGAGTCGGGGAAACAACAGAGGGGCCGATGTTGATAGTTAGGTCAAGAGAGGGACAATCTTTTCCCGGAAGGAAAAGCACTTCAGTTTTGTCAAGGTTGAGCTTGAGATGATGAGCGGACATCCACTGAGAGATGTCAGCTAAACAAGCAGAGATGCGTGCGACGATCTGGGTCTCTGAGCGGGGAAAGGACAGAATTAATTGGGTGTCGTCAGCGTAGCAGTGGTATGAAAAACCATGTGGGCTAATGACAGATCCGAGCGAGTTTGTGTACAGGGAGAAGAGGAGAGGACCAAGAACAGAGCCCTGAGGGACCCCTGTAGTTAATTGACAAGGGTCGGACTCAGACCCTCTCCAAGTAACCCTGTAGGTGCGGTCTTTGAGGTATGAGGTGAGGAGGGAAAGTGCAGAGCCTGAAACTCCAAGTTCTTGGAGAGTGCGAAGGAGGATCTGATGATTCACCGTGTCGAATGCAGCAGACAGGTCCAACAGGATGAGGACAGAGGAGAGGGAGGCTGCTTTAGCAGTGTGCAGTTCCTCAGTGACAGCAATGAGAGCAGTTTCTGTGGAGTGACCTGCCTTGAAACCAGACTGGTGCGGATCCAGAAGGTTGTGTATATACTCGGGGTGTAACGGTTCACAGAAGTCACGGTTCGGTTTGTACCTCGGTTTGGAGGTCACGGTTCGGTGCGGTTCGGTACAACAACAAAAAAGCAAAAGAAAGTCCCAAATGCATAATTCCAGGTTTCTTGTTATTTATGTTTGAACAGTAGTGCAAGTTTCAGTTTAAAAATAAAGAACTCTGACATTTTGAATAATTAACTGTATTAAACAGTTAAAAACAAACCATACACAGTACACTCAGATGGCCATATTATCTATAATGGCTGATGTCAAACAAAAAGGTTTCATCAAGCTGTAAAACTAAAAAGGATGTCTTGAAAATATTACATCATAAATAATAAGAAAGTGTTTCAAGAGTGCAAAGTCGTTGAAAAACATATGCCAAAAGCTTCCGTTATATATTTTTGGTCTCTCGGCTCTCATGTCTATTGGCTTCTTAAAAACAGCGGGGATCAGCTGTTGAACAGCTGTTGTCTTTTGCCGGGCTCCGGTGATTGGAAAATCTGGGTGATGCCTTCTGATATGATTTAGCATGTTTGGCGTGTGTTACCATTAGCATACCGCACCGCTGTAGAACAACGCCGACACACCGTCCTCGTCCGATCCACCACTCGCACACCTCATCGTTATTGTAGTCCACAGGGAACCCGAAATGTTCCCACACAGCTGATTTAAAAAAGAAGCAGGTGGGTTCTAGCTCCTGTGTGTTATCTGAAATCGCCATACTAACTTTTCTTCTTCTTGTATTTTGTTCGTTTTGTTGTTGTGTTTCTTCTTGTTCTTCATTTGTTGTTTAAGGGCAGCTGGCAAACAGCTTTTAGGCGCAATACCGCCCCCGGATTATATATAGTGTAGTGGATACTGCCCTGAATTACTTTTTTCCCACTCGTAAAAAAAAGGCGTATTCGCCGTGTGACTGCATGTGCCGAACCGTGACGTCCGACCGTGATGGTACGGGACGAATACGGATACCGTTACACCCCTAATATATACAGAATATATTATAAATAAATGTTGGCAATAATTGATTGATGAGATTTTACATTAATTTATATTAATGTTTTAATTACTTAATGACCTTTGTACTTGTTCCCCTATTAGATTTAATTGATTATTGAACATATTTATTAGGGATGCCCTGATCACCAATTTTGGGGCCGATCGCCAATCGCCGGAATCAGCATCGGCCGATACCGATCGCCGATCCGATCGAGTGGGCGGGGCCTATGGGGATCTTCCATTTAAAGTGATGTTTAAAACTCAGTTAATGGGTCTCATTCACTGGAGATTCCACAAACAACCAACATAATTATTACATTCAAATGAAGTACATTATTCAAGCTTACATTAACTGTGGATAAGAACACGAGAGAAATGAGCGGAAGCGCTCTCTTTTCCTCCCTCTCTCCTGACAGCCTGTCAGTATATCATGCAGCTCACTGATCCAGTAATGAGTTACCCGACAGTGAAGAATAAACACATTTATAACTGATTTAGCTTGTTCCAGAGGTAGATCAAATAGCTAAGTGTGTTAGGTATAACTCTTAGTGAGTGTTTCGCTCCGCTCACCGGTCCGTCACAGCGGGTGGAGCTGCAGGATTTCTGCTTCACACAAGTTGCATACCGCTCTTTTATTGTCCTTTTCGGACACCTTAAAGCCCCTGTCACACTGTCCCAAAATTGACACCCGATGGACACTAGATAAAGGAAATGTTCAAATTCGGCTGTGATCGTAGCAACATTGGGCCATTCGTGAGGGCATCTTAAACCATCGTATGACCGCCGGTGGAGTTTCTCAGGCTCCGGCAGCAACTTCGTGAGCGGCAACTTCGTAAGGCACTCGTGAGGGCATCTTGTCAAGTCGTGTCATCTTCGTGTTATCAGTGCATTCGCCCTCACTCTGATCGGGGCTAATGCCCGATGGCACCCTAACGATGGCCTTACGAAGGGCAAAATTGACAAACAAATTCAACACGAAAATGAACCTTCGCAAGGTCCTTCGGCTATTTTTTGGCATGCCAAAGATTTTGCCACCACTCACGAAGTTGCTGCCGGAGCCTGAGAAACTCCACCGGCGATCATACGATGGCTTAAGATGCCCTCACGAATGGCCCGATGTTGCTACGATCAGAGCCGAATTTGAACATTTCCTTTATCGTGTGTCCATCTGGTTGTTTTATTGCACAACAAAATCATGTAAAAATATTATGTAAATAACCCAATTTGTGTTCTGTGAAACTGAAAAGGATACAATATATTCTTTTGAAGGCGAGTTGACAGGAAGTTGTTGTTGTTATGGAAACAACAACATGACGGAGAAAACGTAATATCTTCTACATATAAAGACGGAGAAAGTAAAGAACAGAGTCTGAAAATATCAGTACAGTATCATAGTACTGTAAAATAATTGTTTTTGTGACTTTCTTTGCAGTTGTATGTCTTAAATGTAATGTAAATGTTGCCTTCGTGTGTGGTTCGGGGCCATCTTCGTGCGAAATTCACAATTCCATATTCGTGTATCCATCGGGTGTCAACTTCGGGACAGTGTGACAGGGGCTTAAGGCCCTGACACACCAAGCAGCCACCAGAGAACTCGCTGACGCCGACTGTTGCGTCGCCGTGTTCTCCTGCGTCTTGGCCATGTGTCGCACTGGAACACACCGCAAAGACTTCAGCCGAGCACTTACGAACTGAGCATGCGTGAGTGGAAATAACTCTCCTTACCAGCAGGCAGTGGTAGTGTGTATTCGTCATTCAAAAGAGGCAACAACCGGAAGACAGAGAAGAAGAACAAACTACGTGATATAAACAAACAACAAATAGCGTGTGCCTTCCATTTTCACTCTCGTCCAATCGAAAACATGTTTCGTGCGGTACTGTAGCTATCAGCCATTGGAGTGTTACTTGTGGAAGACATTCTCAAGCAACTGTTTCGCTTCTCATGCACTGATTTGCTAGCTGAACAGCCAATCAGAGTGATTTCTTTGTCCGACTGCCTGTGGTCGACACACGGCCGATTCAACATGAATCAGCCGTGCGTCGGCCATGAAAGGCCAAATAAGGCGTGTCACGGCCAACGGTGCGGGACACACCAAATTGTGTTTGGGCGACAGGGCACGCTTCGTCGTCCGAGTAACGAAAACGGCCAATTTCGGCCTGGTGTGTCAGGGCCTTTAAAATACTGCCGGACTGGTGAAGCCATTTTGGTGAGCTTGTTTTGCCGCGCACAGAGAAAAGTGTCATATATTTTACGTCATGCGATCGGCTCTCGCGATCAGCATTTTTAGAGCGCCCGATCGATCGGTAGAGAGTGAGTATCGGCCGATATCGATCGGTGGCCGATAGATAGGAGCATCCCTGATATTTATTCATTGATTTCTATATGAATTATTCTCCCGCAATTTGAATTAATCCAAAGTATTTGTTTGTATTTGCTTTTACACATTTAAAAAGAAAAGGTGAATAAAGAAGCACATTAAAATTAAAGTATCAAGTGTCACATTTAACCAACTAGTGCCCACATGCATGGGTCATATTTAAATCAGTACATTAAATGGCATATTATTCAATGTATGTATTTTTATAAATATATTTACTTTGGTAGGTTTGCTCTTCCGTAATACATTTTAATTATTATAATAAAGTACATGTGTCTAATAATTAGGGCCGGGACTTTAACGCGTTAATTAAGATTAATTAATTACACAAAAATTAACGCGTTAAACAAATTAACGCATTTTAATCGCACTTATTTTTGCACAGCGGAACGTTTCTCACTGGATGAGTTTCAGGCGTACCGATTATACTGGAGCACCAACTAACGTTCATGATTTCAGCATGGGACTTCAAACAACAAACCACGGTGATTAATAGTCAAACATGAACGAACAAGCTGATGAGACCGCTTTGGTTGGCCCCGTGGATGGGACATTTTGTTTTAAAAAACGGACGGATGGATGCGTCGACAAGAGCACGGTTGTGTGCAAATTATGCAAAAAATAAATTGGATATCACCGCAGCACATCAAGCCTAAAGTATCACCTAAATGCAAAGCATGTAGCAGCTAGCGTGGATGCGTGGACCCGACTCCGAGTGCAAGGAACCACACCCTGACCCAACCCACACTCAACCAGATGACTGGTTTCAGGGCCAGGATAAGTAAGTCCACGTCTGAGAAAATAACCAACTCCCTGGCTCACTGGATTGGGCTCGACATTAAGGACTGCCCGATGGCCCGGGGCCATCTAGTATTTAGCTCGGGCAATGAAGCCTCACCTGCTGGTTGCCCGATCGGGCAATCTATTATGCCAGTATCATGCAGCTCGCGGATCCAGTAATGAGTGACCCGACAGTAAAACTAAACATATCTATAACTCGTTTAGGTAGTTTGAGAGGTAATTAAAATAGCTACGTGTGATATTCTAACCTGAAGTGTGTGTTTTGTTCCGCTCACCGCGGCATGTGGTTATGCAGAGCTGCGTGTCGAGTCTCGACTCGTCAGCAGCAGCTGATCTCTCTCTCCCGTCATATTAGACTTCACTCGCGTTTATGTCCATATCGATCAGATCCAGCTAGTTCTAGCTAATGATAGGACTACCTGCTTATTAAAAGACAACTACACAATAAGTATCGCTATGCAACTGGATGAGGCCACAAAGTATAGCGCAGCATTATGCATTTGTTTACATGCCACCGGAACCCCGAGGCATTACCAACAGATCAACGCACAATCAACCCATACAGGACATCTCTTTCTCCACATTAAAGAGCCTGTGACACGGTTTTCCCCCATCATCCAAACCCATCAATTTGAGTACATATTGTCCCCTTGAAAACCGTTACTGAACTGATTTTGGATATTTGTACTTTGATAACCATTAATCTGCCCTTCAATGTTGACAATTTTCTGGATCTTCTCGCGGATTCTTCAAGTCCCGCCAAATGATGGGTGACGTCATTGCGGGCACAGCGCTCCAGCTGCACCGTCCAGGATCCCAGCATCTGCATGTAAACCTTTATATATATACAGTCAGATGTAAACGCACGACGACGCACACAGCAGCAAGCTCAGACAGCGATGACAGGTTAATGTTGAACGTGTCTGAGAGCTCATATGAGGCTGAAGGATCGGTTTATGTTGTATCTGTTAGAAGTTTAGGAATGAGGTGCGTCAATATGGGCGATCATATGGTCATGTAGCCAGTAGTGGAATGGGACTACAAATCATCCCGGGACTCTCGACCGGCCCACTTCGGTACCGCTAGTAAATTGTCAACGGGGGGAGTGGGGGATGTCAGGGGCGGCGGGTGCTCTAGATAGTAAATGTAAATATGTAAATATTTGTGTCACTGCATCCTGGTAAAATACAAATATAATGTATAATGTCTGTGTCTTTGACATTAGCGCTGCTAGCCACCTGTGCCCTGTACTACGAAGCCAGTTCAACAGACCCTGGATATGTTTGAGTAACAAACTAACAACAACAAACTAACAAACGAGATCTCGCTAAGCGGTCCTACGACGCTGGTTATCAACTCGGTAAATCAAGCCAGGGTTTCTCTCTCCAGCTGAGAGCGCGTTCACGTCTAAGACACGAGTGGATCTGACTTTAATTACATTTGTCTCGAGTGTTTCGTCAACATAATGTGTTAAATAATACTTCTGCATACAGTCTGTGACACTGTGAGTGTTGCACGGCCAGATGAGGCTGGAGAAGCTGACTCATAAGGAAATATATGATATATTATGATATTATATGATCGATGATCTGATTGATGATGTAATATGAATGATAAGTGCGACACGTCGGCGTCTTCTCTGCATACGGCAGTTTAAACTGTATTTCCTTTATCCTGTAATATGACTTGAGAGATTTAAAATCCGCACACTGAGTTGATCTATTTTCTATAGACGCCGGAGGCGGGCAGCGTCAGGTAAAAGAAGTTATTTAGCCTTCTCAAACCTGAGCCTCACGCGCCGCCTATGGGGGATGTGCTAGTTACTTATCCGACCGGCCCACTTCGGTACCGGCCCATCGGGATTCGTCCCGATGGCCAGTCCGCCACTGCACCCAGCCCACGTAAACTGTCAACGGGGGGAGCCTCGCTGCGGGGAAACGGTGGACCTAGTGTCCCGATCGGAGTGGGAATAATAATAATAATCCGTGCATTTTATCCATTAATTTCCCCAACATTGTGGTAGAAACACCACACGTTTAATCCATGTTGTTGGTGTACTACAACTACAAAAAGCATCGGTTTCTTTTCTCATCAGGAAATGCAGACCGGCTCAAACAAACGATCATTTAATGTATCATATGTTCGCCGAATTGACATGAAAGCACTAAGAAATGTAGTTTCATCCACTTGAGTTTACAACCACAAAAATATTCGATTTGTTTTTATATCACATCTGACGGGAGGAAATTCAGCAGCTCTCACTCCCGATTTTTAATCCTAATGTAATCATCATCTTCACCATGATCATTTATATTTATGTCGCCGAATTGACATGAAAGCACTGACAAATATGAATATACTGTAGTCAACTTCATTAAAACGTTATTAACGTGCCTAATCTCAGTAATTCACCATTTCTACGCATGACAACACACTTTGTCCCCGTTTGGCTCTCGAAGCGTTCCCGCATTGACGTCACTTTCGGCTTCCCCCAAAACTTCAAAATGAGTCGAAGGAATTTCCCGCGATGTTCGAAATTATTGATATTTAACGGAACGCTATCGCACCTTCTTTTTTAAACTGACGGTTCGAGATTACTAGTAGCCCAATATTTCATTGCACAACAGTTGTTGGGATGCTGTCACAGGCTCTTTAAGTGTTAGACATTAGAGTTGACTATTCTTGTCTGTCACATACTCTTCTTGTCTGTCACATAAGTGGCGCAACTGAAGCGGTATTGCTCTAAAGGGAAATTATTTTGACCGAAGATATTTAGATTTGCCGGCTAACGGGAACTCTGACGTGTGCTTCGCGGATGCGCTCGGCTCCTCTCGACTGCTGCTCGGGTCTGCTCGGTCAGCTTCCGGATGAGGAGGCATTCGTTCGACCAATTTACAGTAGTTAACATTACAAACATTTTTAACAGGGGCCATAATAGTGTAAATAATGTTTGTTTTGGCAGTTATAACTGAATGTAATGTTTTCTACTTTTTTCCATCTGGGAAGGCATTTGCCTTGCCTGAAAACTGAAAAACAGGCTTGGGGCTTAAGAGGTTAATCTTAGCATCTGTAATAAGTTAAAATATCGTGGACACTTTATTACAGAACAAATGATAGATGATGAAGATATTTATAGGCAATGCCGCATGATGTATGCACAAGCAAACATTCTCCTGCGTACATTTAGTGCATGTACAGATGGAGTGAAGATGTCTCTGTTCAGAGCATATTGCACACCGCTCTATACATCTGTGTTCAAACTACAGAAAAGCAAGTTTACGGAAACTTCAAGTAGCTTATAATGATGCCATGACAATATTGCTGAAGACACCTCGATGGTCTAGTGCAAGTGAAATGTTTGTGGCTGCAGGAGTCAATACTCTACAAGCTGTTTTAAGAAATCTCATGTATAAATGTATTTGCCGGCTTAATGACTCTTATAATGAAATCCTCTTGGCCTTATCGAACATACGGTTTAGTGCTACACGCTACCAATCGCAGCCGGTATAGTTGTCTCTTTGTAGGACACTAATTTAAATTATTCTTAAACTATGAATTATGTTTATGCTGTGTATGTAATTTATTATATATAATGCCTAGTCTTTTATCTGGACCCTGAGTCTGTAATAACGTGTTCATTCATTCATTTAACTTGTAATGGAGTATTTTCACAGTGTGGTGTTTGTACTTTTACTTCAGTATCTACTACCTGCAGCAAGTGCTGATAAAGGGTCTAAAGTGTTATTAATGTGATAATAAAGTGCTACCGAAGAGTGTAAAGTGTTAATTAAGGGTAAAGGGAACAGACCTGCTCTGTGGATCCGAAGCTGAGGCTGTAAAACAGCGTCCAGTAGTTTCTGGAGTCTCTTGTTCTCCTCTTTGGAAAGAGACAGCTCCTCCTCGAGCTCTGCTATTGTTTGTTCAAACAGAGCAAATATCTCTTCATTAGCAGCAGTGAGTCGCTGCTTCTTCAACGACAGCAGCATTTGGACTTTACTCATGTTTCCTAGATCACCTTTTCCTGCAGACTACGTTAAACACACCGTTTCTCTCTCCGTCAAACTCTCAATCTGACTAGTGTTGCTAACGTGTTTCCAGCTAGCATGCTAAGCTAGCTCCTGTAGTCCGAGGTAAACGCTCCAGAAGAAAGAGCACACAGTCCATTCGGAGGTTTATCCAGACACACAGACGATGGATCAGTAGAGCTGGAGCTCACACACACTTTCTCAGGAACACAGAGAGAGAACCGTAGCGACGAGACGCCACGTGGATCCAGGTTCTTCTTCTTCTTCTTCTTCTTCTTCTTCTTCTTCTTTTTCTTTTTCTCTCGGTTTTTTGGCGGATTGCAAACAGCTTTAAGGTGAATACCGCCACCTACTGTACAATAGTGTGTATCACCATATCATCCTATCACCACTTGTGGAATTATACCATTGTGTTGTTTACGTTGTTTTACATTCTTCCAATCAATCTTGTTCCACTCAAATACTTAAGAATGGCCTTCCTGTCTCTCTTACCCCCTCACCTTCTGTTCCCAGTGTCCCCATCAGGCTCCACTCCCTTCCTGTCTCTCTTACCCCCTCACCGTCTGTTCCCAGTGTCCCCATCGGGCTCCACTCCCTTCCTGGTAGCTCTTACCCCTCACCTTCTGTTCCCAGTGTCCCCATCGGGCTCCACTCCCTTCCTGTCTCTCTTACCCCCTCACCTTCTGTTCCCAGTGTCCCCATCAGGCTCCACTCCCTTCCTGTCTCTCTTACCCCCTCACCGTCTGTTCCCAGTGTCCCCATCAGGCTCCACTCCCTTCCTGGTAGCTCTTACCCCTCACCTTCTGTTCCCAGTGTCCCCATCAGGCTCCACTCCCTTCCTGCCTCTCTTACCCCCTCACCTTCTGTTCCCAGTGTCCCCATCAGGCTCCACTCCCTTCCTGCCTCCCTTACCCCCTCACCTCTGTTCCCAGTGTCCCATCAGCTCCACTCCCTTCCTGGTAGCTCTTACCCCTCACCTTCTGTTCCCAGTGTCCCATCAGGCTCCACTCCCTTCCTGCCTCTCTTACCCCCTCACCTTCTGTTCCCAGTGTCTCCATCAGGCTCCACTCCCTTCCTGCCTCTCTTACCCCCTCACCTTCTGTTCCCAGTGTCTCCATCAGGCTCCTCTCCCTTCCTGGTAGCTCTTACCCCCTCACCTTCTGTTCCCAGTGCCTCCATCAGGCTCAACTCCCTTCCTGGTAGCTCTTACCCCCTCACCTTCTGTTCCCAGTGTCCCCATCAGGCTCCACTCCCTTCCTGCCTCTCTGACCCTGTCTCTTAGTTGTTCCCTCTCTGTTTTGTAGATGTTACAGTGTAATATGATGTGTTTCACATTTTCTTTCACTCCACACCCCCTGCATTCTTCAACTTTGCATTTTCCCATTAAAAACATTAAGCCGTTTAATCCTGTATGATCCAGTCTGAGTCTCGTGATGGTGATCTCCTCCTTTATTATGACTGATTTTTGTAACTTGTGGTATCTCCTCCCTTTCTGGTCTTTCTCCCACCTTGTCTGCCATATTTCCATACCCTTGTAGTGATCACGTATTAATACACTGCACTGTAAAAAAAGATTGTAATTTTACAGGAAATAACTGTACATTTTTATAGTAATTATCATATTTTTTTAAATAACTTGCAAAATCCTGTAAAATGACAGATATTAACTATGAATTAACAACCCAACACATTATTTTAAGTATTTTGACGATAACAACAAATTACATTTATTTCATTTTTTTTACAGTAAATTTACTATATAATATTTACAGTATTTTTGCACTTTCAGAAAATACTTGCAGATGTACGTAAAATAAAAAGTATTATCTGTAATTAAATATGTAACTCGTAATATAAAAGGCTAGGGCTAATAGAAGACAATAAGATATATATGGGTAATTTTAAGGTAAACATAAAACTGTAAAAAAAGCGGCAAATAAAAAAACGTAAAATGTAAGTAAAAAATTTTACATAAATAATGTTCTCAATATTCGATTGAATCCACCACAAACACAAAATATCCAATGTTGAAACAAAAGTAAATAAATATATTTTCATTAAATTCCTAATTTATTATATTGTAAACATCTACAGTTGACAATATCATTAAAAAAATAAAATCATAGAAAGTGGAGAAATCTCTGCAGGGAGGACCAAGGTTTAAAGAGCAGCTTCCAGGTTTAAGACACCTGTGAATAAATGTGTAGGAAAATGATGAATACACTATATTTTCAAAAAAATATACAGAAATATACACTACAGTGACATCTGGCGTCGTTTTTGTAAGAAATGTTCACTTCCGCATAAAAAAGCCTCGGCACGTGACCTCCCGCGTGTGACGTAACAAAGGGTAAACAAGGGGGAGAGCGGCCGGTGTAACGTATTAATAAACATGGATCCGAATGCTAGTTTCGACACAGAAGACACAGAAGAAGTTGAACATGAATATTCGAATGCATATGACGGACCATAACCTTATAATTATGAGCCTGCTAGGCGTCCAAGAGACCAGGAGCAGCCAAGGATTAGAAGAAATAACGGCCATCGGAGAGAAATTGAGCTTTGGTGTGAGGAGAACCAGTGGAGAACTGGGCAGCTATCTTGGTGAGTGACCGGCATTAGCTACAGAATGTTAGCTAACGTCACATCACAACATTGTGAAGTTAGCTATCATATATTAGGCTATAACAAAAGTAACATTGATAATATAGTAACGTTACTGGCAGGACTGTTGATACTGATCCATAACAGAAACTAATGTGCAAGTATCAGTCGTATCTCGCGTTACCTAATGCAAATCCACACTACGTTACGGTGCTGTACCGGAGGGGAGAGAGAGAGCGGGGACGAGGGGGGGAGAGGGCAGGGAAGGGGGAGAGAGAGATGTAATACGGTTTCATGATAAACTACAATACAATAAATACAAATACAATGTAAAACTACCAAAAAATACCAGCTCACTAAAACACAACCACTCAACTCAACGCAACTACTAACTATACCCGCGGTCAGAGAGCGGAGATGTTTACCCTTTGTGATGTAATATGACGCGTTTGACATATGACCTTAAAAAAAAGCCGTTTTTAAGAGCTCAAAATTGCTCCTTTCCCTCTGAATTCCTGCCCTTATGTCTCGTAAAACATATCAAATCCTACATTCACTTTTTTAATTGTAAGAAAAAAAAAACCTGCAAGGTGCTCTTTAAAACACACACTGTTATTTACTCGACAATATGTCACAGTTATCCTTGTTTTATGTATGTGTTATGTTGCTGTGTTTTTTTTTTCCATTGGTCAATTTACAATAATAAACCTTAGTTTTACAGTATAATGTATTGTTTTCAGATTCAGGCCGACAGCCAGAGCTACGGCACTTGAAATATAATTCAGCCATAATACGGCAGAAAAGTCAGGCATGTTTGGAATGAGTCCACAACACTCCTGATTGGTTAATATAAATGTAATTGAAGAAACCTGCCAATGAGAACTGTCCGCGCCTGTCGTTCACAATTGAAACTTCGACGTCAGTTTGAGCGGGTCTCCTCCTGCAGAGCTACAGCTGTCTGTAAATCTACTGCAGGAGTTTATGGATTAATATCGGGATCGTTTTACATCTACACGTTGAAATATGATATTTTGTAAGTTGTATGCATTAATGTGAGGAGGAGAGTAATATCTGTTTAGTTTTCTTTTCTATCGTCACATCTTTTACACTTTTCAATTTGTCTCAAAAAATAGACAAATCTCGCCTAGGGCAGCAAATTGGCTAGAACCGGGTCCTAGGCCTCAAGAGCCTTTCTTGTGCTGGCAGACACATAGAAACAAATTGGCTGGGCGCACTTTGTACGCGCGTGTAACCCCGGTGTAGTGTCCCCTCGGCAACACACCACTCAGAGCTGGTGATTACTTCAGTTTATTTCCATACCTGAATTTCAATGGACATATACAATGGACACGTGAGCTGCGTTTCTCAACAGATCCTCAAGCGGTGTCAAAATCTCAAAAGAAGTGTCCAATAATCACCAACACAACAATGATCGTATAGTGGTAGTATAAACAATGTGAAACATTAAACATAAACAAACTGGTGTACAAAACTCACATACCTGCATTTCAATGGAAAACATAAAATGGACTCGTGAGCTGCGTTCTGTTGGAGAGATAGCACCACGCTCACGTTAGCCTATTAGCTCAAATTAGCTATTTATGATCACATTAATAAATCATATAACACAAATAGCCAATCACACAAAAACATGTTGCTGTGAGCATTAAACGACTAACATTAAACTAAACAAACACAACAGAACGTTATTGTCCTAATAAAATAATAACATACATTTTGTCCACCGACATAATACAATAGCACCTTGCTCTCAAAGATCCTCACGCGGTATGAGAATCTCCCACAATCCATTGCGGTAACAAAGCTACAGTAATGCAGGCACGCGTTTGTAACACCAGATGGCGTAATTCTCCAATTTAACCAGGATGTTACACCACCCCTTATAACTCGGTTACACGCGCACACTAAAACATTCCACAATCTTAACGCTCTAGCTGTGCGAGATGGTTCAATCTTCTTAAGAGCAGTTCTGAGTAGATTCTATAATAGGAAAAACAGGTTTAAAAAACTTAGGAGATCTGACAAAGTAAGAGTATGGAGAAAAATATCTAAACGATGATTAGATTAAAAGCATTAGAAATATATTAGTCAGTTAATATTCATGCAAACTCATGCCTCTGTGCCTCCAGGGAAGAAAGGAAAAGTCCTTTAGGCGAAGACAGAATACTTTCTATGTTTAATTCTCTGAGCTGTCAGCACTGCCTTAAAAACAAGATTGGTTCTTATCTCCCGAAGTAAAAGGGTATAGGATGTTTGACGTTTTCATATATTGTACATACTGTTTAGTACGTAGAGAAGCCAAACAAACAAAGTCCAGGGTTGCAGTCGGATAATCCAAAAATCAGCTCCTAAATTCTAACCCTATCGTCTATTCCTTGACCTCTGAGTGAAAGGTCACAGGGTTAATAGATAGTGGATAGGAGAATTCAAAAGGACTTAGGAGAAGAGACTGCGGTACTTTAGAGAATCGACTGCACTTTCACTATCTGACGTGTTTATGATGCGCCAGCGGACGTCCTGAATGTGCGTCTACTGCTGTTGGGAAACCATGGAAACTACATTTTTCTATACAGCGGACTACAACATGGATGTTCAATAAGAATCAGGGACTACTGTGAACTCATCTAGAGACTCTGCTCCGTGCTCTGATGCTGCTGCTTTGCTTTATGAACGTGGACAACAGAGAAACATATTCTTCATGACCAAAGTTGGAATTTAAATAAAAAAGGAAAGTGAAACTTCTGCTCGTCACCCTCTCCCTCCGGTCCACATTAATACAAATGATCCCAATACATATGATTGATGAAAATATCTTAAAATCAATACAAATGTATTTATTATAAAAGTAAGTCCTTAACATCTATCACTGTGTATATCACCATTCAAACATTACATTACATTACATTGCATTTAGCTGACGCTTTTATCCAAAGCGACTTACAATAAGTACATTCGACCAGGAAGACACAACCTTGAGGAAAACAGAATCATATAAGAACATCAGGTTTCAAAGAGCCAATCGTTTCAAGTGCTGCTCAACTGGCTATAGATAAGCCAGTCCTTTATTAGTATATAAGTGCTCTGTTAGCAGTTATTTGTTAGTCATTCTATCGCTCGAAGTGGAGTCGAAAGAGATGAATTTTCAGTCTGCGCCGGAAGGTGTGTAAGCTTTCTGCGGTCCTGATTTCAATGGGGAGCTCATTCCACCATTTTGGAGCCAGGATAGCAAACCCACGTGTTTTTGCTGATGGGAACTTGGGTCCCCCTCGCAGCGAGGGTGCAGCGAGTCGTTTGGTTGATGCAGAGCGTAGTGCACGTGCTGGGGTGTACGGTTTAACCATGTCCTGGATGTAGGAAGGGCCAGATCCATTCGCAGCATGGTACGCAAGTACCAGTGTCTTGAAGTGGATTCTAGCAGTTACCGGAAGCCAGTGGAGGGAGCGGAGGAGCGGCGTGGTGTGGGAAAATTTTGGAAGGTTGAAGACCAGACGAGCCGCTGCATTCTGGATGAGCTGCAGAGGTCGGATGGCACATGCAGGTAGACCAGCCAGGAGGGAGTTGCAGTAGTCTAGGCGTGAGGTGACGAGAGCCTGGACCAGAACCTGCGTCGATTTCTGGGTCAGCTGTGGGCGTATCTTCCTGATGTTGAAAAGCGTGTATCTGCAGCAGCGGGTTGTAGCAGCGATGTTTGCAGTAAACGACAGGTTGTTATCTAGGATAACACCCAGATTCCTTGCAGTCTGAGTCGGGGAAACAACAGAGGGGCCGATGTTGAACAAACCCCACACAGCTCAGTAAATACTGTGAAATGTTGACTTTATTTGATCATTTCAGTAAAAGCTAACGTTCATATTTCTCTTTTTGATTATAATACTGATGAACGTTCAGAACAAAACACTTTTGCAACTTACCACATACGTTTTAAAAAGCTTAATAAGCACCGTAACTTTCATGATATCATTTCTCGGTCATAATCGGCAGCGGGACTCCATGCTACAGAGACAACAGAGGACACTTCAGTGATTGTAGATCTACATCTGATTTGTTGTACAGAAACAAGTTCCTGCCTGCAGTAATATCCTGGCTTCTTCATCTGTATTCATCTGTCAGCTGTCAGGAGATCTGCTCTTCCAACTACAGCTCTGAGACCTTTATGAACCAATGAAAAGCTGTTTAAGCTCCACAAACACATCAACATACCTGTGGGAATGTAGCAACATAATGAAAGTGCAAGTGATTATTGTTGGACCCACACTACGTCATTACTTACTTGTATGAATACACAATGTGATTCACTGTTGGTACTATACTATTGGTTAAAGGGACCCAACACTGATTGCTTTGCTTACGAGACACATTTCCCTTTTAGATATTTTCAGATCATAGTCATCACATGTTATAGAGCAGGGGTGGGGAACCTCCGGCCCCCGGGCCGTATACGGCCCGCGAGACAATTTGGTACGGCCCTCGAGGTAATTTATAAACACACGCAAAAAAGAAAAGAAATCTAGACCGCAAAAATAAATAAACAAGCGAGTGCCTGTTTTTCCTGGCCAGGGTCAGGGTCCATGAACACAACACAAGCCTAACGTGTCATCACGTGGTATACGTCTCGTCTGACAGGGGTTTAGCGCTGACGGAGAGCACCAGAACGTGGCTCGGCACTTCAGATAAGGAGCCGTACACATGCCGCAGTTTTTCCGTGGCTGTGTTTTTAGTTAAAAGCCCAGTGGCGATCTGTCATACTGATCATACAGTCAATACCTTTGTTGTTATTAGCATCTGGTTAGCTAGCTATGCTAACGAATATAAGAAGCTTTTTCTACAACCAGTGAGGTAAAGGCACATCTTTATATGATCATTATAGTTATACAAAAATAAGAGAATAAAGTAAACAGGTATAAAATACTATATGACAGTAAAACAAAGTTGTTATTAATAAACAAGAATACAGTTTGAAAGGGGAGTGATTTGTAAAATATCCATAAAGAAAAAGTAAATCTGCTTACAGTTCTGTTTCATCTGGGTGTTGAGAGATGTTTCCATAGATCTCTTAATGTTGCTCTCAAAGTGCACCAGATTGATGCTTTAACTTCAACATTTAAAAAAAAAAATCTTCCCGGGAGGAGGTTAGGCCCCCCCCCCCCCACTTAAATCATGTCCACATGGACAGGAAACTAAATACATTTGCACACATCTTGTGTCCATATATTTCTGTTTGGGTGGTCACACCACAACCGTGCACTTGCATGCATACGTGAGTCATGGTAAGATATCTGGATTAAGAGGTTGCTTTTTCTTTGCACAGCATGAAAGAAAGAAGAAATAAATGGGCTGTGATTTTAGTTTTTTTAAGCAGAGGTCAATAATTTGTACGGCCCTCGGAGGATGTTGACATTTTTTAAATGGCCCTTGAGAGGAAAAAGGTTCCCCACCCCTGTTATAGAGAAACTTAGTTTAGAACTTATTTACTTAAGTTAAACAATAACCTCCCCTTAATCAAACTCAGTCCAGCTTTATGATTCTGTTGAGGAAATATTTGATCAAGGAACCAAACGTGTTTTTTTGTCGTTTTTGTTTTTACATATTTTCAAAATATTTCTTGGACATATATGTTGTTTTTCCAACAAGTCCTCCAACTCATACGACCAAATGGGTCGATTGTTTAAGAACCTTATTACGACCAAATATGTCGTTTGTTCAAGCGCTTAATACGACCTATAATTACGTTTTAAAATTGTCGGCCTCGAGTGCTCCCGTTCAATGCAAACGTTACAGAGGGTTGTTTATTCACAAATAACCCTCTCTGTAAAATCCTAAATTGTAGGATAGTTTGGCCATTAAAACGCTTTATGATTAGATTTCTAGCGAGAAGTATATATTGTACTTTTAGAATCCACGTCCAGTCGATATGTAGGATCTATAGTTTGATAGATATTACGAAGATGATTTGAGGTTTCGTCAGGACAACGTGTATATGCGGCAAGCTTCCATGTAAAGTTACGGGTTGAAAACAGTATTTCCGGTCTGGCCGTTTTCATAATAAAACCAATGATCAAATGATTTAACAGTGATATCTGCAGTACACATCCACTAAAAAACATCAGTTTATCCTAGTTAATTATACGACATTAATTGGTTTAAATTCTGTTCAATGCTTTTGTGTTTTTCCCATAGGTTTTTCTCTTTCGATTCTGAGAGACACCTTTCTGTTTTCAGAGGTTTTGATAGGCTAAAATCACGCCGCAATGCACGTCGGGATATGGTGTTTATGTGATATGAAATCGGAAAACATTCAAAAAATAATAATAAAACTTTATTCCGAGTGCTCTTGCTTTTCTCTTTGAAGGTCATCACATAACGGCATTGCAATACACGGTTCGGCTGCATTACATATTACATATCTGCCGTAGATATGTATTTATAGAGCCCTGATCAGAAGACCTTTTGACAAACTGGAAGAGATGCCGCCAAAACTGAATATGTGATGTGGACCATACATATATCAACAATTAAACAACATCTTCCATTTCTTTTCACACAATACGTCTCCTTGCAGTATCAACACTAATTCGGCTGACTTTTATATTTGATCCAATTAGTAGATAGTCTGTGTTTACACCATAAAGGTGCACAGCTGATATAAAGGGACTTTTTTGTAGTTTTTAAAGATATTACTGATTTCTGAACTACCTTTCCAACTCCTCATGCAGTTGACTGTTACAGGTCTATACAAGTTCATGGTACAATGCATAAGCTTCACATCGAGAGACTGAAACTGTATTTTCCTTTAACGTTCTGTTTTAATTTCCCAATAAAGTTTATAGTCATATTATGTACGATATTATTATGTTGTATTAACTAGACCACTGGTCTAAACCGCACCTCCTAGTGGTTAAAGCACGTTATTGAATTTAGTTGTAGAATAAGTTATATTTGATGAAAACATTTAAATATTAAGAGTAGCCTACATACAAAATAGGGGTCAATGATAGAAATATAGAATGGAAAATATCAAGAAGATACTGTAGTGATCTCTACAATAAAACAATTTAGTGCAGGACGTCCAAAGATATTAACAGGAGGATGTGCAAAACAGACAAACTGATAAGGCTGAATTTTACTCAGGTGTAACTAAAGTCTGATTTAAGGGTTGTTTATATTTCACATCATTAATCAGAATCTGCAAAGTAACAAAAATAAATGTAGTAGAGTAAAAATACCAGGTTAACCTCTGAATTGTAGTGGAGTAGAACAAAGTAGTAAATGCTGCTGTAACAAAAACATTTCCCAACTTGGGATCAATAAAGTATATCTTATCTTATCTTAAGATGATCGATGGCTACTGCCATATTTGCAAAATTTGCCTCTGAACCTTGACAAGTGCATGTTTCCGGCTTATCAATGAACAACAGGAGGGGTAGACATAAAACCATCTGTTAAATAAAGCTCTTCTGACCTTAGGTGTCATGTGGGTATATTATTTCACCATTTATTAATTATATGTTTTACAATTGATAACACCACTGTGTTTCGTATCCCCTAAACCTCCAGGGTGTACACGTTTAAGACTGCCAACTTCTAATTGTGGGAAATACGAAAACGTCTTATAAAGAGACGTGCCATATATTGCGAAACACACAATAGCCAGCATGGGGGGAGGGAAGCTGGAGCCGGGGGCTGGACCCGTCCAATTCCAGTTTTGGAAAGTCTGCCGTGGTTCCATTCCAGTTCAAAGAGCTGTTTGACAGCGTAACCTTGTCGCACTGCCACTCCAACATCCAATCACAGGGCTTGATGACTAATCACGGGGTTTGTAAAGCAAGGCGGATGTTGTAGTCCCAAACGATAGCTGGGGATTCTGGGTAGTGTAGTGTCTTCCGAAACTGTAGTGTCTAAACTCCTAAAAAACTATTTGTTTCTCTGACTCGAAGGTTAAAAACATAAAAGCATTTTACACCATTTAAACCAATCAATATTGTGTAATTAACAAGGATAAACTGATGTTTTTTAGTGGATGAGTAATGCAGATATCACTGTGTAATCATTTGACAGTGAGGGGAATATATCCGGTTTTATTATGAAAACTTCGAGACCGGAAATACTGTTTTCACCCACGCTAACTTTACATGGAAGCTGCCGCATATACACGTTATCCTGGCGAGACATCAAATCATCTTCGTAATATCTATCAAACTATAGATCCTACACTTCCACTGGACGTGGATTCTAAAAGTACAATATACACTTCTCGCTAGAAATCTAATCAAAAAGCATTTTAATGGCCAAACTGTTCTACAATTTAGGATTTTCCAGAGAGGGTTATTTGTAAATAAACGGGAGCATGTTGTTTCTTACACGCCTACTAGAGGTGCTACACTTTAAAACGTGGCTATGGGTCGTAATCTATGGTGCTTATACAATCGACCTATTTGGTCGTTTTTGGTTTTTTTTCAACGTACTATATTATGCTGTTTTTGTGCGAAGTTTGGACATGCTATGCTACAGTATGTCTTTTTTTGCATATATTCCAAATACTATACTATGTTGTTTTTTGCATATTTGCGAGATTCTACATTATTCGGTAAGCAAACGTAAAAAATGCCGGCCTTTCATCAATACATCAGTATCATTTTTGAAGGCCTTCTTAATATCCATATCTTATTAAGGTTCATTTGGTTTTATGTTGAATAAAGTAAAGTGTTATCATTCATTGCTTTTATTGTTTTACTATTAAAATATTAATGTAGTCTGATGATTAATTAATAATGTGGCCTTTTTGGCAGTTTAACTAAAGGTGTGCGGCTGCTGCCGTGAGCAAATATCAGCCTGACATTACAATGGGCTTTAATGGAGGCATGTTGACAGTGTTTGTCACTTCATGCCCTCAAGAGGCATTTTGTTTAATTATTATTGCTTAATTAGTTGTCTTTTTTCAAGCTACGAGATGTTTTCCTACGTTTGTCATGATACATTATGTCTCAGGAATGTAGGGTTTGGGAATTATGGCAGTTTAAAAAAAATATGAAGTCAAATATCAAGATTTCTTACCCTCTAGCTGTGACATCACGCACTCTAGTTAATGTTAACATCTGAAGAAGGCCTCTGTACCAAGGTGTGAACAATGTTTAATATCTCTAAAAGTAAGAATCAGATTTAAAAGTTGTTTTACATGAATAATGTCAGAAAGATGTGTAACATTTTAAAGGGGGTAGAGCTACCAGGAAGGGAGTTGAGCCTGATGGGGACACTGGGAACAGAAGGAAGTCCATTCTTAAGAATTTGAGTGAAACAGGATTGATTGGAAGAATTTAAAACAACGTAAACAACACAATGGTATAATTCCACAAGTGGTGATAGGATGATATGGTGATACACTCTCTTGTACAGTAGGTGGCAGTATGCACCTGAAAGCTGTTTGCAATCCGCCAAAAGCCGAGAGAAGAAGAAGAAGACGACGACGAAGAAGAAGAAGAAGAAGAAGAAGAAGAAGAAGAAGAAGAAGAAGCTGGATCCACGTGGCGGCTCGTCGCTACGGTTCTCTCTCTCTGTGTGTTCCTGAGAAAGTGTGTGTGAGCTCCAGCTCTACTGATCCATCATCTGTGTGTCTGGATAAACCTCCGAATGGACTGTGTGCTCTTTTTTCTGGAGCGTTTACCTCGGACTACAGGAGCTAGCTTAGCATGCTAGCTGGAAACACGTTAGCAACACTAGTCAGATTGAGAGTTTGATGCAGAGAGAAACGGTGTGTTTAACGGAGTCTGCAGGAAAAGGTGATCTAGGAAACATGAGTAAAGTCCAAATGCTGCTGTCGTTGAAGAAGCAGCGACTCACTGCTGCTAATGAAGAGATATTTGCTCTGTTTGAACAAACAATAACAGAGCTCGAGGAGGAGCTGTTTCTTTCCAAAGAGGAGAACAAGAGACTCCAGAAGCTACTGGACGCTGTTTCACAGCCTCAGCTTCGGATACACAGAGCAGGTCTGTTCCCTTTACCCGTAATTAACACTTTACAATCTTCAGTAGCACTTAATTATCACATTAATAACACTTTAGACCCTTTATCAGCACTTGCTGCAGGTAGTAGATCCTGAAGTAAAAGTACAAACACCACACTGTGAAAATACTCCATTACCAGTTAAAGTACTGCATTCATATGTTATTTAAGTAAAAGTATGTAAGTATTATTAGACACATTTACTTTAATTTAATAATTAAAATGTATTTCGGAAGAGCAAACCTACCAAAATAAATATATTTATAAAAATACATACATTGAATAATATGCCATTTAATGTACTGATTTAAATATGACCCATGCATGTGGGCACGAGGAGTGGAGTGCACCAGCTGGGCGTAAAAAAGTAGGGCTTAACTCTAACATCGGGCTTAGCTACGTCCTACTTATGGCGCGTTTCCACTGCAGCGGGTAGCTCGCTTTAAGCACGCCGAGCCGTGCGGGGCCCGTTTTTGGTTGCGTTTCCACTTGGCCTAGTTTTGGCCCGAGGCTACTTTTTCACCCTTTTTCTGGCCCGACTAAATCGTGGTTCTATCGAGGCCAACAACCGGGCGGAATATGCTAAACTAGTGACGACTGCTGATTGGTCAGAGAAAATCGTCACAATTCTCGCGCGACTTAATCCCTAGTGTCGCATATATTAAGGGACGCTTGCAGCATTTTTGTAAACCTAAGAAAATGACAAAGAAAAGCATACCGTGGTCGATTGACGAAGTTGCGACGTTCCTCCAGCTGATTGCAGATGATACAATCCAGCGGGAGCTCGACGGCACAACTCGCAACCTAAACGTTTTTCAGGAGGTCTCTGCACTGTTGTCCGAACGCGGATTCTCAAGGACTTTCCAGCAGTGTAGGGAAAAAGCTTAAGAGTGAGTATAGAGCCGTGAAGGACCACAACGGCCGGAGTGGTTCCGATAGGAAAAGCTGGAAGTGGTTCGACCTGTTGGACGCTATTTATGGCCATAGACCGGCCAACGTTGGGAGGGAGGGAGGCCTGGACTCTGCAACCGCGTTACTGGAGTCCCTGCATGGTAAGTCTTTGCTAACGCTCTGTTATTTGCTTGAAAGCGTTGTGTCCCTATCTATTCTAAAGCTCACTTCTAACAAACAAGTATTTTATCCTTACATTTATGTTCGACAACCCATGCTTTTATGGAGCCCCGAAGAGCTACATAGCTAGCTAAGGCAGATAGCATTAGCTAGAGCTATTGTTTGCTAACACCACATGCGCCATTGTTTAGGTTCTTCTTTTCTACAGTTGTTGTTGCTATTTAGTATTGTGCTACAGTAGTTCGTGGAATTAACAAGTCATGTTGCTGTTCTAGATGATGCCATTGTGACTAGTGAGGAGGAACAGTCCCGAACACCGGGTGGTGGCAGTGTTCCGTCCTCAACATCAGAACGGACCTCAACTCGACCACAGACACCAGCCGAGGAGGAATCGACACCAACGCCGAGTGCCATCACGACACCGCAGCGTGTGGTTCTAGGTAAGAAATAGGCATGGCAAAACGACTAGAATTGTGACTTTTTTTTAAACTTTAGATCATCCATCGTCATTAAGTAAAATAAGCTATACCACTGTGTGGAAATGCTCTGTTACAAACTAGCTAGTACGCAGCTAGTACAATTGTGTGTGACATCCTATTATATACATATATTTATAATCATTATCAACAGGCTGGACATAATGTAATTCACTTTCACAATCATTGTAAACATCTAGGGCATAACTGTCTTTAGTTCATCCTTACTGTTGTTCTGCTTATACATTTTATTATATCCTTGTGTGACCTGTACCTGTCCTGTGTTTTTCATTGTTATTGCTAATTCTTATTGCTATAATTATCTTATCGTCATACAGGCAAGAGGAAACGAGGAGGAGACGAGCACCTAGCACAGCAGGCACGGCACCATGAACAGAGCCTGGCCCAGGTGGATCGGCACTGGCAGCTGACCATGGAGGCTGTTGCCCGGGCGAGGGAGGAGGAAATGGCCTTGAGAAGGGAGGAGAACGCTCAAACTCATGCGTTTAACCTAGCCTTCCTGCGCACTCTCGGCCAGGTTCTAGGGGGCAGCCGACGTGGCCCGTCTCCTCAGGAAGACGAACCACCTCTGTAATTTTAATATTATTCAGTTTCATCTCTCTTGTTTATTTCTTATCTTTCCTTTTTTATATATATATATAATGCCATATCTTTTTATGCTGCTGCAATACAAACATTTTTTTATTTTGTATTTGTACAATGCCATGCCTTTTTATGCTGCTGCAACAAATATATATCTTTTTTATTTCTATTGTACATGCCATGCAAAAAACACTTCCCAAATTGGGATTCAATAAAGTACTTCTCATTTTATCTCTTGTTGATAAATGCATCATCTGATTTCCTGCCATAATCTGATTAACAAACTGATTTTCGTGAGCATGTAAACAAAGTCACTGGGTTGCCACTCACACACAAAATTACAGTTTTGCAATCCAATCAAACTGAAATGTACAATTAAAGGGCTTTAAATCAGCAGAACAAAAACTCACATGAGGTAGAAGTTATAGGCCTATATTTTTCCTAAATAAAAATAGGCTACAACTAATACCATTACTAATAATATTTGTGGATCTTTAAAAAAACAATATCACTCAAACAATTGTAAAAATAGCCCAATTAAGATCTAGAGATATAAACATGCAATAAGAAACACCATCAGTTAGGAAAAAGCCCATAAGATAAAAGTTAATTTTAAGAGATTTAAAGCAAGAAATTGAGTTTGCCTGCTTGAGGTCCTCCTAAAACATTATTTGGTAACTGACATTACTTAAAGTAAAAGATTTCCTTTTACAAATAAACTGGAAGGGGGTATTTAGAAAAAAACAGAAAGAAGGGGGATAAGAGATCATTTGTATTTATGTTTACTTTCATATTTGCTCAAATGTTCTTATTACGGGAAGTACTTACTGGTGCTTGAAAATCAAATATTTACTAAATAGTCAATTCTGATAACATTTTTTTGTTTAAATCATTTGACAAACACATATGTGAAAGAGAAAAAAAGATTTATTTATGTTCAATACAATGTAGTAATAATAAAAACAAAACAAATGGCACTAGCCTTAATGGCCCACAATCTTTCAATGTCGTGTTTATAATTACAAACACAAGAAATGTATATCACTGATGATGTTATGAACCAAAACATTCAAGTTTCCTGTATACAATGAATATTTAGCACCTACACACTGAGGGAGCCCCCACCTGTTCTCAGTGTAGGCAGCCATTTCTGCAAACTTCTGCCGGTCTGGTGAACGAATTAGTTCCGGTACTAACAACGCCTCTGCAGCAGCACAGAGGTCTCGCACACACCGGCACACAGTAGTCCTGCTCACCCCGAAAATATGTCCAATGCTTCTGTACTCTCTGTACGCAATCTTCCACAGTGCGATGACCACCCTTTTCCTTAAAGGTATACACTCGCGGAATGGTGTGTCCTGTCTCTCCATCGCTGGCTGCAGTTTGTTGCACAGGTAGACGTAGGTTTCCTCAGACATCCTGAAGTTCTCCACTGAGTGTGTGTGAAAGATGGAACAATCACACCCCACCACTCGGTTGCTCGGTCAAGCATCCAAACACATGGTCTGCGGTGGCAACCTAACTTCTGAAATACACAAACAAAAGCATACATATTTTAATACGTAAAAGTGGTAGCTACAATTAATTAAATACTTGAAACACTTTTGTCATATAATGAGCGTGAAACACTTTGGTCGTATAGTGAGCGTGAAACACATTGCTAGTTAGCTAACGTTAGCTTACCGAGTAGCGTTGTCGTTGAGTCGTCCTGGAGTAGTCTCTGCCGCGTTGTACGATTGCCATAAGTCTCCCCTCAGCTTCTTCTGTATTCCGTCTTGCTATAAGCAGCCTTTTCCGAAACAAAGTTTTCCTTCTTGCTGTGATAAAAAACCACATACCAAGAAGCAAGGACACGATGGCTTCCACATGCTTCATTGTTGTTGTGTGAGTTGTCGCATTGAAGATGACCTCACGGCAGTTGTATGCAGCGTCGCTCCGCCCGCCAAAAAGCTGATCGCCCCGCCTACACTGCGTTACTATAGTAACTACCCCCATTCCTAAACTGTAATGGAAACGCAGCATTAAAGTGAGCCGGACCTAATAAGGCCAAACCAAACCGAGCGAGGCCGAGTGAGGCCGAGCGAGGCCTGCAGTGGAAACGCCCCATTAGTGATTCGAATTTACACCGAGTGCACCAAGCCTGACTAGTCTCGGGCGTAGCTGCGCCTGGTCTTAAGATGCACGTCCACGTGAATACACGCGAAACAGTAATTGTTGCCAAGCAACACACGTCTATATAATTGAACACTCGAACTCCTCCATTCAGAGCAAGCTAAGAATTGAATAATGAATATGAATAACGGAAAGAAGAGAAAAACCAATGTTACTGCTAGAGAGATTAGAACATTAATTGAAATATATGTTGTACTTGTTTTTTATCTCAATTTCATGTTAATAGTTCTCCAAAATGTTGTTATTTAATGTTCTTGTGTGTGTTCTTTGGATAAAATAGGCCTAATGAAAATATGTGGTCACAAAGAGAGCTTATTGAAATGCAATTGCAAAAAAACAGCGTTCATATTACAAATATATAGGTCTATAGGTTGTTTATTATATGATTGCGGGTAAGTCGTCCACCGATATCTTCACGGATGCCAGCAGGAGCCACAGGGTTCTCATCCGCCTCCAGTGCCAATTCTCCTTGAAGGGGGATTCTCTTTTTCACCCAGATGTTGTGCAGCACCGCAGTGGCAGCAACGATCACGCAGACGCGCTCAGGGTGCATTCGCATTTCACTGTGGAGGCAGTGAAACCTGAAAAAAAAGCAAAAAACAATTTAGCCTATATCTACATTAAAAGGCTGGCCTTTTATATATTATACAAATGACTTACTAAGCTACGTTTGAGCACTCCAATGCAGCGCTCTACAATGTTCCTCGTTTGTGTATGCTTGTCGTTATAGCGGCGCTCTTGTGCAGTTCTCTCTGCGATGACAGGTGTCATTAGCCAGCGCTTCAGAGGGTATCCACTAGGGCTGTCCCGAATACCATTTTCCGGGCTCCGGATATTCGGTAGTAATCAGCAGCGAATATTCGGTGCGGAAAGATTTTTTTTGACAACATGCTGTTAAGCAGAAGTGCAGAAAGAGCATACTATTACGATTTATATTTATTTATTGTCTCAGTACTCGCATACATTAAAACTAAATGTGTCCTCTGCATTTAACCGAGCCGCAGTGCAGCGCCCGGGGACCAAATCTGGTTCCAAATTACGTTTTACAACCTGAAGATACAAAACACATATTTATGTTATAACAACAATGCTTTTAATAACATAGCCGTAACAGTAGGCCTAACAGTGTAACACTTGTTACCGATACAGTAAACAGTATTTAAATAAATGAAGAACGAAAAATAAATGAACGAACTGTATGCCAATAATTGCCTTAGTCCCAGATGTTCCCACATTGCTCCTATTATTTTCACTATTCGGATCAAATTGAAAAACTAATATAAAAAAACTATTCGGTTGCTTGCTTGCAACTATTTTCCAAGCAAAGTAAGTGCACAATTTTATCATGTGTACCGTTACTGTTTAAACGGCGGATAAAGCAGCTTCATCATGGCAACTTGACAACAGCTAAGCTAAGCTAGGCTAGTACTTACAGCATCCGGTGACTTTTCAGAGTTGTTGTGCCACCGTGGTAGGCCAGTTTCTTGTCGCATATTTGGCACACTGCCTTCTTCTTACCATCGTCCAATTTAAAATGGTCCCACACAGCTGAAGTCTTCGGCATTTTGTGTTCAGGTGTGTGAAGGGAGGTGAAGCGTGCCGTTTGCATTCGTGACTGTGAGTGAACGTGATGTCAGGAGCCCAGGCTGAGATTGTATATATTTCCACATTTTAACAGTGCAATTCAAAAGTATAAATATAGTATAAGAATATGGAAATTCGCCTTTATTGATAGCATACATTTAGGAAACAATTTTAATTGAAAATAAATAAAAAAACGAATATCCGAATAATGAAATTAAAACCCGAATAGTTGACCAACGAACGAATATTCGAATAGTCGAATATTCGGGTACAGCCCTAGTATCCACTGTCTCCGAGAAGAAGACCATTCACTCTCCCTGCCTCAAATTCGCATCATGGGTCGACCCAGGCCATCTTGCAACGAGGTCGACAATGCCCATGTCCGAGTTGCACACAATTTGAACATTTATAGAATGGTAACCCTTTCTATTAACATACAAATACTCATGTTCAGAGGGGGCCTGAATGCGAACATGAGTCCCGTCGATGCATCCGACAATACCAGGTATACCTGATTTTAACAAAAGATCTTGCCTGGATTTCGCTGCTTCTTCTTGCGTGGGTAGGTGAATATAGTTCCTAAGGCGGTGCTGGAGGGCCAATGAAACTTGTCTTATAGCCCGACATGCAGTTGTGCGATGAACATTAATCATGTCTCCCACAGTATTTTGAAAGGCCCCGTTCGCGTAGAATCTGAGCGCAATCAGCACCTGCAAGGTTGGGGAGAGCGCAGCGTTTCGGTCTGATCCGTGCTGGAGTTGAGGGGAGATCTCCTCGATTAAATCAAAAGGGCTTGTCTGCCGAAACGAAACCTCTCTGTCAGTTCACTGAATAGATGTCCAGTGGGTTTGTTCGATCACGGACGACTCTTTCTCTTCTTAATGCCCTGGCATTGTTAAACATGTAAACAAGACGCCCTGCCATCGTTATTATCCTTCTCGCCTGTTTTACGTTACAATGGATACTAGTCTGTCTTTCCGATTTACGCCTGCTCCATACTTGGCGTAAAAGTTACACCCGGGCGCAACGCATACAGGGCTTGAGTCTAAGTGGTGCACTAGTCATGACTTTAGTTTGGTCTTAACCTTCGGTTCTACGACGGACGTAGAGTTACGCCCAGATTACGCCCAGCTGGTGCACTTCACTGTAGTTGGTTAAATGTGACATACATTGATACTTTAGTTTTAATGTGCTTCTTTATTCACTTTTTCTTTTTAAATGTGTAAAAGCAAATAAAAACAAATACTTTGGATTAATTCAAATGATGGGAGAATAATTCATAAAGAAATCAATGAATAAATATTAGGGAAGATCCTATCGATCGGCCACCTACTCACTCCCTACCGATCGATCTGGCTCTCTAAAAATGCCGATCGCGAGAGCCGATCACATAACGTAAAATGATGACGTAAAATACATGACACTTTTCTCTGTGCGCGGCAAAACAAGCTCACCAAAATGGCTTCACCGGTCTGGCAGCATTTTAAGGTGTCCAAAAAGGACAATAAAAGAGCGGTATGCAACGTGTGTGAGGCAGAAATCCTGCAGCTCCTCCCGCTGTGACGGACTGACTGCTGCACCTCGCGGGAGCGTGCACAGCGTAAAGCCAAAACTCACAGACATTTCAATGATCTGTACGGCACAGTTAGGTTTGGAAACGGTATAATTTCCTTTTTGGAGGGCATGCATAACACGGCATAACACCGGAGCCTCGCTGCGGGGAAACTTTGGCGCTGTTCCGAGTTTGTTCCAATCTGTAAAAATGACGGACTGCTTTCAGATTTGTCCGTCATTGTTAAAAAAAAAATTGTCATAGACGGAAAATATTCGGTTAACCTGTTAAGCCCCGAGCCTGTTTTTCAGGTTTCAGGCTCGAAAATGACATGCCCAGAACAAATGACTATAACTTCACTTCTAAAAGGTTTATATGAATATTCTTTGTTATCAAAGCAAGGTTACATCTGTGAGTTGGATGTAGAAGTGTCAGAATCAATATATATTTTTCTGTGTCAGAATAAATTCAGATGGAACATAGCAAAAAATGTAAATTCCTGTCTCCGCCTAAAGAAAACCCATTACTTATAGTGAAGACCAACCTTGAATGATGGGTTAGTAGCCTAAAAGCTTTAGGAATCCAAAGTATAACATATAATAAGTACCCTGTATCAGGATTGAGGCAAAACAAGTGACATTTGACCTTTTTAGAGAGGTTTATGAAAATAAAGTCCAGGCGGAATAAGCTTTGGGCACATTTGGTTCCATCAGTGCCATTTGACCTTTTTCAGGTACCAGACTATAAAAATCATTGTATTACATTGAATAATCACTATAGGTATTCATTCCACCCAAACAAAGTGTGTGTGTGTGTGTGTGTGTGTGTGTGTGTGTGTGTGTGTGTGTGTGTGTGTGTGTGTGTGTGTGTGTGCGTGCGTGTGTGTGTGTGTGTGTGTGTGTGTGTGTGTGTGTGTGTGTGTGTGTGTGTGTGTGTGTGTGTGTGTGTGTGTGTGTACACTATACAATAAAACTACACTGTAGGTCATTGCGTGTAGGTGTACTTGCACAATAAAAAAAAACGGAAACATAGGTAACATTTGACTCCAACTGGGGCAGATTTATTTCAAACATTTTACCAACACACTATAGGGATGTAAAAACAAACATTTTACCAACGTACTATACAATAAAACCACACTGTAGGTTTGTAAAAACAAATATTTTAACACACTATACTATAAAACCACACAGTAGGTCAGTGTGTTTAGATGTGTGTGTGTGTGTGTGTGTGTGTGTACTTGCACAATAAAAATTAGGAAACATTTGACTCCAACTGGGGCAGATTTATTTCAAACATTTTACCAACACACTATAGGCATGTAAAAACAAACATTTTACCAATGTACTATACAATAAAATCACACTAGGTATATAAAAACAAGTATTTTTTTTTTTTTAAATAAACACTCGCAAAACGTTATACCTACCTGAACTTTATACCTACCTGAATGTTCCAGTATTTAGGTCGTGCCACTCCCTGAAACAGTTCCTTTTGACAGTGAAGCACAGAGGGACCTGGCACTTCCTGCAGTACACAGGTGTCTTCACCCTTTTGAGTCCAGCATCTAGGCACCTCCTGCAGTTCTTCCTGACCTTGGTGGCATCTTCCCCATAATACTCGGGCATGCATGTGAGTGGTGGAGGAGGGGGTGGTGGAGGTGCAGGGCCTTCAGCAAACTCCAACAATTCTGCAGCAAGCTGCTCCCTGAAGGACTTCTGGGTGTGTGGCTTTGTCATGCTGGGGTCACTCATCTTGAACAGCTCCTTGTGGAGAAGGAAGCTGTTCACCACTGCAATGTCCATGAAATGGAAAAAAAAAGTCTTGTACCATTTCATGGTTTTGTGGAGAACGCTGTAGTACCCGATCAAAGCGTCGGACACATCCACGCCGCCCATGCTTTGGTTGTAGTCCACCACAGCGTCAGGAACGGGAACGTTCTTGGTTTGCCACATGCCAGCCCGTTTCACTTTCCGCTGGACCGTCTGACCGCTGAAGGCCTCGTGCACGGTGGAACACATGGACACTTCACGGGTGTCCTTCCACTTCACAAACAGGAGTTTGCCTTTCCTTATCCACCGCAAATCTCCCCTTTCAGCCTTCTTCGGAAGGGCGTTCAACTGAGTTTGTGGAAAACCAACTCGATTTTTACGAATGGTCCCACAACAGCCAATGTTTTTAGTGGACAAATCCCCAAAGAGGGTGGGGCTGGCGTAAAAGTTGTCCACAAAGAGTGTGTAGCCCCCACCGAGCAGACGGAGTGGCAGGAGGTCCATCACGGAGGAGTAGCTGAGTCCCTTGCCTTCGGTGAACTCACTCTTCCCTGTGTACACAAAAAAATTCCAGGTGTATGCCGTTGAGGAATCCGCCAGCACAAACAGTTTGTATCCCCACTTTGTTGGCTTGTCTTTCGCGTACTGCTTCATGCTGATGCGGGCCTTGGAAGCAACCATCCTTTCATCGATGGAAATGTTCCGATAGGGCTGGAAGTGGGCTTTGCAGGCAGCAATGATGTCAGTGTACAGGGGCTTGATTTTGAAAAGTCTGTCGTACTCTGCGGTGTTCCTTTTGCGATCGTTTTCCTCGTCTTCTTCAGGGTTGCTCAGGTGCAAAGACCACATGATGGCTTCAAAGCGTTGCCGGGACATCCTATCAGTTGGGAATGAGAAGTAGTACGGCCATTTCTTCCTCCAGTAGTCCGATCGTTGGTGAACGTGGACGAGGCCTGTGAAAATGATAATGGCCAGGAAAGTGTAAAAATCCCTTGCAGTCAGCACTTTCCAAAGATATTTCTTTCCTGCCTGTAATCTCCTCAGGGCGTGGGCGTTCGTGTTCGCAATGATTATATTAACCACGGCAGTGCTAAAAAAAAGCCTGAAAATGGAGAGGGGAGACCATGCTGCAGTGCTGTCAACGGTTGGGCCTGGGATCCTGGCTGGTATGAACCTCAATGGCTCTGGTCTTCGGTCTTTATCCTCTCTGTTGTGCCACCTGAGTTCTTCCTCGGTTGTTCTGGAAGAGGAAGACCCACCTCGGCCACGCTTCCTGGGTTTTAGAGTTGTTTTTCTTTCCTTTTGTATGGCAGCTCTTTGGGTGTCTCAGAATCAGAAGATGATGGCTGAGGAGGGGGAGCAGAAACCATTCGAGTGGAACGGCCTAGCTGAGTGGAAGCAGACGTTGATGGATGTGAGGGTGGGGATGGCTGAGTGGATGGTCGTGGCTTTGTTGAGGCAGGCTGAGTGGAAGTAGACGGCTGTGGATGTGAGGGTGGGGATAGCTGGGTGGATGGTCGTGGCGTTGTTAAAACAAATGTGGAAAAACAAAGATTAGATTAATTAACTGGCTTATACTTATAGGATAATATTGGACTATAAATGAATAATATTACACGAAATAGATAAGTTAACACATGTATATTCATTCACTGGCCATTCATTTAGAAAATGTAACTCCAAAAAGACAAGTAACACCATTTAGCATTTTTCCTAATCATTCCTGTAGCTTCTTGGCTAAGCTAGCACTGTGACACAGTGTCACCAAACACAAAAGTAATATATAAAAAGGATAATATTGGACTATAAATGAATAATATTACACCAAATAAATAAACACATATATATATATATATATATATATTTATTCACTGGCCATTCATTTAGAAAATGTAACTCCAAAAAGACAAGTAACACTATTTAGCATTTTGGCTAATCATTCCTGTAGCTTCTTGGCTAAGCTAGCACTGTGACGCAGTTCCACACATCATATATAAAAACAGAGAGATTACATACCTTTCCCGTGGTGGAAGTTCAACATCCGAGTCACTACTGTCCGGATCCAGGTCTGGCTGGAAGAGATCTTCATCATCCGACGAAGAGTCATCTGGTATGATCATAGCCCCGCTATCGTCAGCTAGCATCTCTAGCACCTGCTCGGTGGTGAACCTCTCCCTTCTGGCTGCCATTATTTGCTAAAATGGAAAGAGGATACACAAGAAAAAGATCTAAAAGCAAAGAAATCAACGTCCTTGAAATGTGCTCTGTTACCTGTTACCTGCTATCGTCGCTGCGTGCTGCGGTGCTGCGGTAGGGTCCTGCTGCGGTAGGGTCCTGCTGCGGTAGGATCCTGCTGCGTAATGCGTAATGGAGCCGGAGCGGGCGTAGTTTATACTACGCAGGATCATATCTTTGGAACCCATTGGTCGATTTGGGTGATTGACACCTTTTCTGAACCGTTAGAGCCAATAGAATCGAGTGACAGTTAGTAAGTCCCACTAAACACTTACGTCAAGTAGAGAGAGGTTTGCGTAAACGGCACGTATGACAGCATTAGCTCAGGACTGCGAAACTTTATACCAACTCTGATGTCATGAATGTAATGATAGATTATCAGGAACAATTCTAAAGTGACTAAGAGACATTGGATTAACTTTAAACAGCGTTTTTATTCCCTTGAACAAGAGCTTTGATCACAAAACAGCAACGGTAAGACAAAATTATTGTTATGGTTTTGAAAACTATTGTTTTTGTTCTTCTCTGTTCTGGCTGATAGCTCAGTGAGTTTGTGTCCTACAGTGATAATACTTATAACCAAATAATCTGTGGAGTATCAGCTTTCAGATGATATGTAGTTTGTGCAGAAAATATTAAGTTTTAAAGATCGTTTTTGTTAGTTAGCACCGGAAGTAGCATCTGCCCGTTTTAGCTAAGGGCTAATGCTAACGCTTCTTGTGAGACTTGTGTTTTGTTTCTGTAAAAACGGTTCGTATTGTCAGTTAGCTGAGATTCGTCTCGTTAATCTGGTATAACACATTAATAGTTTTTAAATATTAAGATGCCCTGAGACAGTGTCGTGAAAAAAAAAACCAGGGTCCCCGTCGGCCTTCGTGGTTAACAGGTTAACGCGACCTCTGATACACACATAATATATATATATTTTGAGAGAGATATACACTAGTATTAGTCGCAGTCAAAACTTTGGACACATCTTCTCTTTCAAAGTTTTTTATTTATTTAAATTGGTTCTACTTTCTAGATTTATACTGAAGACATCAAACCCATAAAAGAACACATTAAAGGTGGTGTAGGTAATTTTGGAGAAACCATCTCGAATGCGCTAGAATTTGAAAATACACAACTGGAAAAATCTGCCACTTCATTACAGAGCCCCTCCTCCAACACACACGAACACGCACATGACCAATGAGGGCATGAGATAAGTGTGTGCACAGATGGAAGGCTGACAGGCAGGTAGGCCATCCAGTTACTTTAGCCAGCTCAGATGATTGGTCATGCTTTTTACAGTACTACGGATTCCACAGATGATATTTGTTTATGGACATTTTGTCAAAGCACTTATGATATTCATTGCTATCAGGATGTTAAGAGCATTCCATGGAATATAATAAGTGTATCTCGAGCCGGTTTCTCAAACTTACCTACCCCACCTTTAACTGGAATTATCTAGTGAACAAAAAAGTGTTAACAAATCCAGAATATGATTTATATTTTGCTGGCTACTGCAGAATGCTGTGGTAGCCATGCTGGTTAAAGGTGCCTTGAACTCTGAATAAATCACCAACAGTGACACCAGTAAAGCCCCCCCCCACCACCATCTCACCCCCTCCTCCATGCTTCACGGTGGGAACCACTCATGCAGAAACCATCCGCTCACCTTCTCTGCGTCTCACAAAGACACGGAGGTTGGAACCAAAAATCTCTCATTTGGACCCATCAGACCAAAGTACAGATTTCCACTGTCTAATGTCCAATCCTTGCGTTTCTTGGCCCAAACAACTCTCTTCTTCTTGTTGTTCATCCTCAGTAGTGGATCTTTGCAGCAATTGGACCTTGAAGGCCTGATTCACGCAGTCTCCTCTGAACAGTGGATGTTGAGATTGTCTGCTACTTGAGCTCTGTGATCATTTATGTGGGCTCTAATCTGAGGTGCTTTGATTTGCGGTTTCTGAGGCTGGTAACTCTGATGTGTTTATCCTCTGAGCAGAGGTAACTCTTGCTCTTCCTTTCCCGGGGGGGTCCTCGTGAGAGCCAGTCTCATCATAGCGTTCTATGGTTTTTGCGACTGCACTTGAGGATACATTCAAATTTCTTGACATTTCTTAACCTCTTAAGCCCTGAGCCTGTTTTTCAGGTTTCAGGCTCGAAAGTGCCACTAACACAACAAAGGCTATATCTTCACTTCTAAAAGGGGTAAATTAATAATCTTTTCTCTCAGAGCAAGGTTACATCTGTGAGTTGGATGTAGAAGTGTCAGAATCAATATAGATGTTTTTATTTTAAAGTAAATTCAGATGGAACATAGTAAAAACATGTAAATTCTAATGTCCGCCTAAAAGAAACCCATTACTTATAGTGAAAACCACCCTTGAATGATGGGTTAGTAGACTACAATTATATAACATATAATAAGTACCCTGTATCAAGATTGATGCAAAACAAGTGAAATTTGACCTTTTTAGAGAGGTTTAGAAAAATAAAGTCACTTCCATTTGAACTTTTTCACTGTAAAAATCATTTTATTACTTTGAATTATCACTATAGGTATTCATTCCATCCAAATACAACTGTTGTATATATATATATAAAAAAAAAAAAACATACTGTAACATTCAGGTAGGTATAAAGTTCAGGTAGGTATAACATTTTGCGAGTGTTTAATTTAAAAAAAATACTTGTTTTTATATACCTAGTGTGATTTTATTGTATAGTGTGTTGGTAACATATTTGTTGTTTTTACAAACCTACAGTGTGGTTATAGTACGTTGGTAAAATGTTTGTTTTACAGGCCTATAGTGTGTTGGTAAAATGTTTGAAATAAATCTGCCCCAGTTGGAGTCACCTACACCTACACACAATGACCTACAGTGTAGTTTTATTGTATAGTGCGTTGGTACAGTTACATACACACACAGCTACACTTACACATACACACGCCCACACACACACCTGCACTTACACACACAAAACTATTTTTAACATTTTTTAATTTTTTTAAGAAATATATATATTTTTTTAAATATTTATTTTTTATTTTTTGGGTGGAATGAATACCTATAGTGATGATTCAATGTAATACAATGATTTTTATAGTCTGGTACCTGAAAAAGGTCAAAAGGCACTGATGGAACCAAATGTGCCCAAAGCTTATTCCGCCTGGACTTTATTTTCATAAACCTCTCTAAAAAGGTCAAATGTCACTTGTTTTGCCTCAATCCTGATACAGGGTACTTATTATATGTTATACTTTGCATTCCTAAAGCTTTTAGGCTACCAACCCATCATTCAAGGTTGGTCTTCACTATAAGTAATGGGTTTTCTTTAGGCGGAGACAGGAATTTACATTGTTTTGCTATGTTCCATCTGGATTTACTCTGACACAGAAAGATCTATATTGATTCTGACACTTCTATATCCAACTCACAGATGTAACCTTGCTTTGACAACAACAATTATTCACATAAACCTTTTAAAAGTGAAGTTATAGTCATTTGTTCTGCGAATGTCATTTTCGAGCCTGAAACCTGAAAAACAGGCTCGGGGTTTAACAGGTTAATAAGAGCCGTGTGTGTTCAGCGCTCTGCTTCAAAAGTTACTAAGAAATGGTCGGATGAAGCAGGATTATGCGGTTAAACTAATAGTTGCTCAATTTCTATACCATAAATCAGAACAAGGTCGAGAGTGTGATTATAGCAGTGGGTTGGTTTATTTACACTGACAGAAACCAACAGAATCTAATATAGAGTTATTTACAACAGTAAAGATATTTTTATCATCGTCAACATGAATATTAAAGTCACCTACGATAATTACTTTATCTGTTTTAAGTACCAAAGTTGATAAAAACTCAGAGAATTCTGATAAGATGTTCTAATATCTTAAGAGAAGAGCTTGAATATTAAAAAATACAAACTATTTTGGCTCCTTCCTGTCTGGGTCTTTCTTGGCTTTGCTATCTTCTAGCTCTATTCAGGTTTTTGGAGTTTTTTTCTAGCTCTATCCCTGATTCAATTCAATTCAAAACTTTATTTATCCAGGTAAAATCCTATTGAGATCAATGATATATAGTTATTTAAAATAGTTGCCTCCCCTCCTTTCAGTAAAGGCAAGACATAAGCAGACTTCCATACTTTTGGAATTGTATTTGTGCTGAGGGAGAGGTTAAAAAGAGAAGTAAGAGGTGGAGCAATAAAATCTGCAGCTATCTTTAAAAAGAAAGGTTCTAAGTTGTCCGGGGCAACAGCCGGTTTCCTAGGATCTAACGTGGATAATGCTTCATGAACAATACCAATAGTTAAAGGAGTAAAACTGAAAGGGTTTTCCAGACCACATTGTTCAGAGTCAAGGATTGGAGCGTTCACAGAAGCAGAAGTACAGTCAGTGACAGAATCAAACAGAGAGCCACAAGACGCTTATTAAAGCAATTTAGCATAGTAGCCCTGTCTGATACAATTCCAGATGCTGTGGTGAGGCACGGAGGTAGCTCATAGGGATATTACCAGTGGAAATCGATTTTATGGCTTTCCAAAATTTCCTAGGATTGTTCAGGTTTTCTGTGGTAACCGACAAATAGTACTTTGATTTAGCACTTTTTATTTGAGATGTGAAGCTATTTCTTAGCTGCCTAAAACGTAGCCATTCTACCTCTGAGCCTGATTTCCTAGCCTTAGCCCAAGCATTATTTCTCTCATCAAGTAGACTGGACAGCTTAGCAGAACACCAGGGATTTAGAGTGAAGGGACTTCACTCTAAATGTACGCAGAGGTGCATGTCTATCTATAATTTTCATAAAACCAAGATAAAAATAAGACCATGCAGTTTCTACATCAGCACACAGATTGATTGTACCCCAATCAAAATCAAACAGATCATGTAAAAAACCCTGCTCCACAAAGTGTTTTTTGTCTCTCTTTGTGATGACACGTGGTTTAACCTTTTGGACCTTAGTGTCCCTACAACACAGTGGTCACTCACATCATTAGCAAATACTCCCACAGATAAGTATTTATGTGGAACATTTGTTAAAATTAGATCAATTAAGGATTTATTTGGAGAATTAATATTTGGGCGAGTAGGACTGTCTATAATCTGGGTAAAATTCAAAGAGGTACACAGGTTTTTAAAATCCTCTGACACAGAAGTTAACCAGTCCCAATTAAAATCACCAAGCAGCACTATTTCCTTGTAGGAAAGTTGTGATAACAGTTTTGCCAATGACGATAAAGAGTCCTTGACAGCCGAGGGGGCCCTGTAGCAGCCCACCACCATGACCTGTTGACCCTTTGTTACCTCAATATTCACGGCTAAAAATTCTAGCTGTTTACTAACAGATTTGGAAACCATATTAGTTACACAAAACTTATTTTTCACATAAATGGCATCGCCACCACCTTTTTTAGGCCGGTCAGTACGATATACACTGTAACCATTTATGTAAATGTCAGAGGCCAAAATGGATTTATCTAGCCACGTTTCTGATAAGACAATTACATCAGCATCAGTCGAACTCGCCCAAATACGGACAAAATCTAATTTAGGAAACAGACTACGCACATTTAAATGAATTAAACCTAGCCCAGATCTAGATATAAAATCAGCAGGAGTAGCTATTTGACTAATACTGCTAGGTGGACCTGGATTTGGCTGTACATTTCCTGATAGTAACAACAATAAAAATACCAAGCACCTTTTTTTCTTAATCAACACACATACATTGTCAGCTGTTCTAGAGTCACCAGCAAACTTCGCGAAAGTGAGATTAGAGTTTAAAAAACAATTCTGAAGGACCATCGTGACAGGCATGTGAGAAAGACAAACCTTTTCCGAAATGAATGTCCGCGACAGTGCAACCAGCAATTGTTTGTGCAACACCTCCGAAACTGTACAGGGGATGTCCACTGCGGGTGGTAGAACATACCCGAATCCAGTAGATTTTTCAGGACGACTAGCGATCTTCTCCTTGTCCAGCACAGCCAAGAAAAGGCACAGCAGAAACACGACACCCGCCATTCTCCCAGTCCAGCACAACAGTATCCACGCTGTTCCCGGAGCAAGGTGGAACCAGGCCTCAGCTACAGCAGCACAGCAGAGCAGAGAAGGTGGAACTAGGCCTCAGCTACAGCAGCACAGCAGAGCAGAGCAGGTGGAACCAGGCCTCAGCTACAGCAGCACAGCAGAGCAGAGCAGGTGGAACCAGGCCTCAGCTACAGCAGCACAGCAGAGCAGGTGGAACCAGACCTCAGCTACAGCAGCACAGCAGAGAAGGTGGAACCAGGCCTCAGCTACAGCAGCACAGCAGAGCAGAGAAGGTGGAACCAGGCCTCAGCTACAGCAGCACAGCAGAGCAGAGATAGTGGAACCAGGCCTCAGCAGCACAGCAGAGCAGAGCAGGTGGAACCAGGCCTCAGCTATTTTCAGAACCTGAAGGCTCTATGCGGACTATCTTCTGGTTCTCCTCTGGATCCATCCACCATCTCGTGTCTCTGTCCAGTCAATTACACTTGTGTTACTGGAGCAGGTAAAGTATACAACAGATACTTTCAGCATTATCGGAGCACGCAGTGGAAGCTTGGATGAAACACAGCGGACTTCTGAACAATGAACACCCGCAACTTGGAAGAAATACAGTTGGGTTTTATGCGTTCTAATATTGCAATGCAAACCCATGATGTAATGACCGTAATTAAGAATAATTCAGTCATTAACAGCTCATTTCAGTCAATTTAATCAAACAAAACATAAACATATTGGACATGGCCTCAAGACTGTAACCTCTTCACATTCTGTTGAAATAGTCAATTACTAGCCTTATCTCACACATTGCTGTTTTGAATCTCTAATATGTGGATAACAGTTGAACTGCATGATGTAACATTTATGCCATCTGCTGGAAAGAAGACATATTGCTCTGTTGGCGTTGTTTAGACCAGTGGTTCCCAAACGGTTTGCCGCGGCACACTGGTGTGCCGTGAGGCAAGTCCGGGTGTGCCGTGAGATTTTGTGACAACCATACGTTATTATTGCAATATATAACTACACAAAAATAATTATTTTTTAATTTACTATATCAGTACTTTGTAGGTTTATATGTACGTAATCTGCGCGACTTGCGCGTCCACATCTCCGCGTGCAGTGCTGCATAAACATGGCTGAGTCAGCGATAACTCTCGAGGGGTGGAGGTATGCCCATTATTTTGAGTTCATCCGAAGAATAGACAGGAATGTGACGGTGAGGTGCAAACTGTGTTTCAGGCCAGAAGCTGTTATCCACTGCTGTAAACACCACGTCAAACCTCAACAAGCACCTGCAAAGAACACAGGCTAAGGTGGAGCTACCGCACACGCCATTTGTTGTTTGTTTATATCACAGTCTGTTCTTCTTCTCTGTCTTCCGGTTGTTGCCTGTTTTGAATGACGAATACACACTCCCGCCGCCTGCTGGTAAGGAGAGTTATTGTACGTGCTCGGCTGAAGTCTTTGCGGTGTCTGGTTCCAGTGCAACACATGGCCAACACGCAGAAGAACACGCCGATGCAACAGCGTGAGCAGAGATGGACTGCGCAAAATATACAGATAGTAGGAGACAGAGAACAGCCATGGTCAGATAGGAAAACATTCAGGATCTGGATCAGTCTTATGCGACAATGGAAACTGAACTAAAGAGAACATTTGAAACTTTAGCAGTCTGCGTGATCTGCCTGCAGGGAGGGGCGGGCCGGCCCTGCGAGTAAAGTAACGAGTAAAGTAACGAAGTAGTGTAATATATTACTTTTTTTTTAGTAACGACCCCATCTCTGCTGAAATGTTACATTTATAATTTGTAGTTCAGGACCATGGACAATGCAGCTTCCTGCATTGACAGTTCTCTGTGCTGAATTTCCTTTGTCTCATGTTTAATGTTGTGACCTGTCTGGTTTAAATGAGTGTGTTGCTGCTTTGATGAAGCCTAATTTGATAACGTTTCAAATTAATTTCTGAAATATTTCGTTAATAAATATTTCATGAGTAATATAGTTGTCTTTGTCACATTTTATTTGGCATTAGTAAATAATTATGCACATAATACAGATATTTTACATGATATGAGTGATAACACGTGTTATAAGGGCTATTTTGCACAATAGGTGTGCCTTGAGATTTTTACTTGTCCTTTGGTGTGCCTTGGGCACAAAAAGTTTGGGAACCACTGGTTTAGACAACAAAAACAGAGTGAAGCTCTCATTTCATCAACAATCTTTGAGTACAGACACCGTCCTGCAGAGAGCACACAACCCAACAGCACGTTGTTGGTCTAGCATCACTTTACAAAACGTTTGGATTAAGACACTAAGACTAGCTGGTCCCTTGTAAAGGTGAGTCCACCTTAAATGAGCAGTGGGTGATCAGCAGGTGAAAGGCAGGACACGGGAACTTGGTCCTGAGGAGATGTAACGATTATTAACCAAGAAATAGTCTCAAGGGGTCGAAGAAATTAACATTTGTGATTATTAGCGAATCGGTTGCAGGTGGGTGAAAACAGGCTTAGGGAGTAACGTATTACATGTAACGGCATTAGGGCATCAGGATACAAAATAGACAAATGTATTCCCTTACCAACACACTTAGTCTTTTTAAACGATTACCCCATTTAAATCCTTTGTCACAAACTTTGCAGATCTATTTTTCCTCTCCTGTGTGGATTCTCATGTGTTCCTTTAAATTTCCACCATGTGAAAAAGCTTTCTTACAGACTGTAGAGCTGAATGGTTTCTCTCCTGTGTGGAATCTCATGTGTATCTTTAAATGGGCACTCCGTGAAAAAGCTTTCTTACAGACTGAGCAGCTGAATGGTTTCTCTCCTGTGTGGATTCTCATGTGTCTCTTTAAATGTCCACCCCGTGAAAAAGCTGTTTTACAGACTGAGCAGCTGAATGGTTTCTCTCCTGTGTGTATTATCATGTGGTCCTTTAAACTTCCACTATGTGAAAAAGATGTATTACAGACTGAGCAGGAGAATGGTTTCTCTCCTGTGTGGACTCTCATGTGTGTCTTTAAATGTCCACTCTGTGGAAAAGCTTTCTTACAGACTGAGCAGCTGTATGGCATCTCTCCTGTGTGGACTCTCATGTGTCTCTTTAAATTTCCACTCTGTGAAAAAGCTTTCTTACAGACTGAGCAGCTGAATGGTTTCTTTTCAGCACTACGTTGTGGATCACTGACAGATCCATGTCTATTTTTCAGTGAGTTTGAGCCTGATGCAGGTTCTCTGGTCTCTTTCCAATCAGCACTGTTTTCAGTGTCAGCTCCAGAAGAGTCTCCAGTGTCAGGTTCAGAAGAGTCTCCATTGTCAGGTCCAGAAGAGTCTCCAGTGTCAGATTCAGAAGAGTCTCCAGCGTCAGGTTCAGAAGAGTCTTCAGTGTCAGGTTCAGAAGAGTCTTCAGTGTGGTCCTCAGTCTTTGGTTGTAAACTGCTCTCTGCATCTGAGTTCCTGGCTGGTTCTGGTCCTCGACAGTCATCTCCATCAGCTTCTGTTTCCATGTGTTCAGTTTGTCTTTGATGAGGCTGAGAGGACTGAGGTTTCTCTTCATCATCTTCACTCTTCACAGGGTCAGGAGTGAAAGTGGACTTGGTGATATCAGCCTCCTCCAGCTCCTGAAGCTGCTCTCCCTCCTGTTCCTGCTTAATGTGTGGGGGGGGCTCTGGGTCCTCCTGGTCCAGACTGGTGCGCCACTCCTGCTGGTCAGGGAGAAGCTCTTCTTTAACCACCACCAGCTGCTGGACGTCTGCAGGAAACACAGTCAGAACAAACTGTTAGCATTTAAAAATCTCATCACCATTACAATGGGAGACATTTTGCAGCCCTAATAAATGCCTTTGTTTTTATATTTTCACATTATCTTTCTTAGTCCCACCTATTGTGTATTTTTGTTGGCTCAAGTCACCTCATGTAGCCCAGCCCCTTTCCACTTCCAGTTCAAAATGTAAAAGGGTTTTTTCTTCTGGCGTAGCACTAGCTGCAATGTAAACAAGGAATTGTATTTGGGATCGTTCACAGATACACTACGCCTACAGTATAGAATGAAAATACTGTTACAAATTAAAATCCTGCATTCAAACCTTATTTAAGTAAAAGTATGCAAGTATTAACAGAACATTTGACGGCACCTTCTTATGAAACAGTAATTATGGTGCAGTAAAATGTTCCCTATCAATGTTTAATTGATGTTGTTTGATTACTTTGTATGTTGCATTTTACTGCTGTACATGTTCAAAGTTCCGCTTGTATAAATGATTATAGATGAGGGAACCTGCTAAATGTTCAAATATGTGTGTTTTTTATATACAGTACCAGTCAAAAGTTTGGACACCTTCTCATTCAATGTTTTTTGCTTATTTTAAATGTGTTTCTACTTTGTAGATTAACACTGAACACATCACAACTATGAAAGAACACATATGGAATTATCTAGTTAATAAAAAAGTGTTAAAAAAAAATCAAGAAAATTATTTTTATTTTAGATTCTTCATAGTAGCCCCTTTTGCCTTGATGACAGCTTTGCTCACTCTTGGCTTCTCTCAGTCAGGTCATGAGGTCGTCACCTGGAATGGTTTTCAATTAATACTAGTGCCTTGTCAAGAGACAATGTGTGGAATGACTTGCCTTCTTAATGTGTTTGAGACCATCAGTTGTGTTGTGCAGAGGTAGAGTTAGTGCACAGTGGAAAGCCCTATTTGACTGCTGTTGTAATCCATATTATAGCAAGAACCACTCAACTCAGTAGAGAGAAGCGACCGTCCATCATCACTTTAAGAAATGAAGGCCAGGCGATCCGGAAAATGTCAAGAACTTTGAAAGTATCCTCAAGTGCAGTCGCAAAAACCATGGAACGCTATGATGAGACTGTCTCTCACGAGGACCCCCCGGGAAAGGAAGAGCAAGAGTTACCTCTGCTCAGAGGATAAACACATCAGAGCTACCAGCCTCAGAAACCGCAAATTAAAGCACCTCCGATTAGAGCCCACATAAATGATCACAGAGCTCAAGTAGCAGACAATCTCAACATCCACTGTTCAGAGGACACTGCGTGAATCAGGCCTTCAAGGTCCAATTGCTGCAAAGATCCACTACTGAGGATGAACAACAAGAAGGAGAATTGTTTGGGCCAAGAAACACAAGGATTGGACATTAGACAGTGGACATCTGTACTTTGGTCTGATGGGTCCAAATGAGAGATTTTTGGTTCCAACCTCCGTGTCTTTGTGAGATGCAGAGAAGGTGAGCGGATGGTTTCTGAATGAGTGGTACCCACCGTGAAGCATGGAGGAGGGGGTGAGATGGTGGTGGGGGGGTGGGGGCTTTACTGGGTTGATTTATTCAGAGTTCAAGGCACCCTTAACCAGCATGGCTACCACAGCATTCTGCAGTAGCCAGCAAAATATAAATCATATTCTGGATTTGTTAACACTTTTTTTGTTATCTAGATAATTCCAGTTAAAGGTGGGGTAAGTAAGTTTGAGAAACCGGCTCGAGATATACTTTTTGTTATATTCCATGGAATGCTCTTAACATCCCGATAGCAATGAATATCTTAAGTGCTTTGACAAAAAACCCATAAACAAATGTCATCTGTAGTACTGTAAAAAGCACGACCAATCATCTGAGCCGGCTAAAGTAACTGGGTGGCCTACCTGCCTGTCAGCCTTCCACCTGGGCACAAACTTAGCTCGTGCCCTCATTGGTCATGTGCGCGTTCGTGTGTGTTGGAGGAGGGGCTCTGAGAGGAAGTGGCAGATTTTTCCGGTTGTGTATTTTCAAATTCTTGCGCACTCGAGCTGGTTTCTCCAAAATTACCTACCCCACCTTTAATGTGTTCTTTTATAGTTTTGATGTCTTCAGTATAAATCTAGAAAGTAGAACCAATTTAAATAAAAAAAACTTGCTTGAGCTTCCACAAACAACAACCAACATAATTATTACATTCAAATGAAGTACATTATTCAAGTTTACAGTAACTGTGGATAATAACATGGAGAGTCTCTCTCTCTCTCAGCTCACTGATCCAGTACTGAGTGACCCGACAGTGAAGAATAAACATATTTATAACTAGTTTAGCTAGTTCCAGAGGTAGATCAAATAGCTAAGTGTGTTAGGTCTAACTCTTAGTGTGTGTGTTTCGCTCCGCTCACCGGACCGTCACAGCGGGTGGAGCTGCAGGATTTCAGGTGCTACTCAACTGGCTTTAGGTAAGCCAGTCCTTTATTAGTATATACACTGAACAAAAATATAAACGCAACACTTTAGTTTTTGCTCCCATTTTTCATTTGATGAACTCAATAATCTAAAAAAAAATGTATATACACAAAATAACCATTTCTCTCAAATATTGTTGACAAATCTGAAAAAATCTGTGATAGTGAGCACTTCTCCTTTGCCGAGATATTCCATCCCACCTCACAGGTGTGGCATATCAAGATGCTGATTAGACAGCATGATTATTGCACAGGTGTGCCTTAGGCTGGCCACAATAAAAGGCCACTCTGAAACGTGCTTTATTGGGGGGGTCTGAGGGGTCCTAAAACCAGGCAGTATCTGGTGTGAGGGGTAGGGGTAGGGTAATGTTGTGAATCGAGTGGCCCATGGATGTGGTGGGGTTATGGTATGGGCAGGCATATGTAATGGACGACGAACACAGGCCACTCGATTCACAACATTACCCTAACCCTACCCTTACCCCTCACACCAGATACTGCCTGGTTTTCGGACCCCCCCCCCCCCAATAAAGCAAAAATGCACGTTTCAGAGTGGCCTTTTATTGTGGCCATTCTAAGGCACACCGGTGCAATAATCATGCTGTCTAATCAGCATCTTGATATACCACACCTGTGAGGTGGGATGGATTATCTCGGCAAAGGAGAAGTGCTCACTATCACACATTTTTCAGATTTCTGAACAATATTTGAGAGAAATGGTTATTTTGTGTATATAGAAAATGTTTTAGATCTTTGAGTTCATCTCATAAAAAATGGGAGCAAAAACAAAAGTGTTGCATTTATATTTTTGTTCAGTGTAAGTGCTTTGTCACAATGTCTTAAGTTTTAGGTGTGTTTTGTATGGTCTATGGGTCCTATGGTCAGTCATAATTTAATTATTATAAATGCGTGTTGCTTGATGCTAATGCTAGCATATATTAGACCAATGCTAATACTTTGCCTGAAAAGGTAATTAACAGTGTTTGAATACAGCACCAATATCTGTTTTGAAGCAGTACATTGTTATTTGGAGTCATGATGTTAATGACACTTGGTTATACACAAATGTGTTTATTTTGAATACTTCAAGCATACAAGTATATTTTGAAGACATGAACATGTGTTTATATTGAGAGCAGTAAAGGGCCAGGACAATTGTGTTTTGTGCCAATTGTTAATACATGCTGGCAAGACCGCCAAACGAGCAGTAAAAGGAATTCTCTGCTCATAATTTCTCCTGTTTTACAGGAAATACTATCTGTCATCGCGCCCTGCATAGCGGGGCCTGTTACACTGCCACTGCGGTGCTGCACAACATCTGGGTGTATCTGCTACTACCTCTGTCCCTAGCGAGAGGGTGTTCTCCACAGCAGGAGACATTGCTAGTGCCAGCAGATCTGCCCTTTCGGTAAGCAATGTGGACAAGTTCATCTTTCTTTAAAAAAAACATCAAAATACAATGAAAAGCAAGTCATAATGTCAAACTGGCTGCTTAGGTACTAGTACAGTACAGTTCAAATACAGATTATTTCGGTTCATCGAAAAGCTGCACCTTAATGTTTATTTTATTATGTATTCGAGTGAATATTCATAGTGTAATAATAATAATTAAAACCCCAAAACTAATAGCTTATGTTTTGTGAGTACTAGTACAGTAAAGTTCAAATACAGATTGTTTCAGTTCATCGAAATGCTGCACCTTAATGTTTATTTTATTATATTTTGTATTTATTTGAGTGAATACATTATTCACAGTTTAATAATAATTTAAAAAATGATGTTATGTTTTGTGATAATTTTTTCTGCTGAACCGAAAACGTATCGAACCGAACCGTGACCTAAAAACCGAGGTACATACCGAACCGAAATGTTTGTGAACCGTTACACCCCTAGTTGTTAGTGTTTCGCGTGTATTCACATGGACACGCATCTTAAGACCAGGCGCAGCTACGCCCGAGACTAGTCAGGCTTGGTTAGAGTTAAGACCTACTTTTTTACGCCCAGCTGGTGCACTCCACTCCTAGTGCCCACATACATGGGTCATATTTAAACCAGTACATTAAATGGCATATTATTCAATGTATGTATTTTTATAAATATATTTATTTTGGTAGGTTTGCTCTTCCATAATACATTTTAATTATAATAATAAAGTACATATGTATAATAATACTTACATACTTTTACTTAACTAAGATATGAATGCAGTACTTTAACTGGTAATGGAGTATTTTCACAGTGTGGTGTTTGTACTTTTACTTCAGGATCTGCTACCTGCAGCAAGTGCTGATAAAGGGTCTAAAGTGTTATTAATGTGATAATAAAGTGCTACTGAAGAGTGTAAAGTGTTAATTAAGGGTAAAGGGAACAGACCTGCTCTGTGTATCCGAAGCTGAGGCTGTAAAACAGCGTCCAGTAGCTTCTGGAGTCTCTTGTTCTCCTCTTTGGAAAGAAACAGCTCCTCCTCGAGCTCTGCTATTGTTTGTTCAAACAGAGCAAATGTCTCTTCATTAGCAGCAGTGACTCGCTGCTTCTTCAACGACAGCAGCATTTGGACTTTACTCATGTTTCCTAGATCACCTTTTCCTGCAGACTCCGTTAAACACACCGTTTCTCTCTGCATCAAACTCTCAATCTGACTAGTGTTGCTAACGTGTGTCCAGCTAGCATGCTAAGCTAGCTCCTGAAGTCCGAGGTAAACGCTCCAGAAAAAAGAGCACACAGTCCATTCGGAGGTTTATCCAGACACCCAGATGATGGATCAGTAGAGCTGGAGCTCACACACACTTTCTCAGGAACACACAGAGAGAGAACCGTAGCGAGGAGACGCTGCATGGATCCAGGTTCTTCTTCTTCTTCGTCGTCGTCGTCTGCTTCTTCTTCTTCTCTCGATTTTTGGCGGATTGCAAACAGCTTTAAGGTGCATACCGCCACCTACTGTACAAGAGAGTGTATCACCATATCATCCTATCACCACTTCTGGAATTATACCATTGTGTTGTTTACGTTGTTTTAAATGCTTCCAATCAATCATGTTCCACTCAAATACTTAAGAATGGCCTTCCTGCCTCTCTTACCCCCTCACCTTCTGTTCCCAGTGTCCCCATCAGGCTCCACTCCCTTCTTGGTAGCTCTAACCCCCTCACCTTCTGTTCCCAGTGTCTCCACCAGGCTCCACTCCCTTCCTGCCTCTCTAACCCCCTCACCTTCTGTTCCCAGTGTCTCCACCAGGCTCCACCCCCTTCCTGCCTCTCCTACCCCCTCACCTTCTGTTCCCAGTGTCTCCATCAGGCTCCACTCCCTTCCTGTCTCTCTTACCCCCTCACCTTCTGTTCCCAGTGTCTCCACCAGGCTCCACCCCCTTCCTGCCTCTCCTACCCCCTCACCTTCTGTTCCCAGTGTCCCCATCAGGCTCCACCCCTTCCTGGTAGCTCTAACCCCCTTACCTTCTGTTCCCAGTGTCCCCATCAGGCTCCACTCCTTTTTCAGGTAGCTCTGACCCCCTTTAAAATGGTACACATCTTTCTGACATTATTCGTTTAAAACAAGTTTTAAATCTGATTCTTACTTTTAGAGATATTAAACATTGTTCACACCTTGGTACAGAGGCCTTCTTCAGATGTTAACATTAACTAGAGTGCGTGATGTCACAGCTAGAGGGTAAGAAATCTTGAAATGTGCCTTCATATCTTTTTTTAAACTGCCATAATTCCCAAACCCTATATTCCTGAGACATAATGTATCATGACAAACGTAGGAAAACATCTCGTAGCTTGAAAAAAGACAAATAATTAAGCAATAATAATTAAACAAAATGCCTCTTGAGGGCATGAAGTGACAACAACTCTCAACATGCCTCCATTAAAGCCCATTGTAATGGCAGGCTGATATTTCCTCACGGCAGCAGCCGCACACCTTTAGTTAAACTGCCAAAAAGGCCACATTATTAATTAATCACCAGACTACATTAATATTTTAATAGTAAAACAATAAAAGCAATGAATGATAACACTTATATGCAAATATGCAAAAAACAACATAGTATAGTATTTGGAATATATGCAAAAAAAGACATACTGTAGCATAGCATGTCCAAACTTCGCACTAACACAGCATAATACAGTACGTTGAATGCAGGCAAACAAACACAAAATACTTTAGTCTGTCAGAAATATGAAAAACAACATATATGTCCAAGAAATATGTTGAAAATATGTAAAAACAAAAACGCCAAAAAAACACGTTTGGTTCTTTGATCAAATATTTCCTCAACAGAATCATAAAGCTGGACTGAGTTTGATTAAGGGAAGGTTATCGTTTAACTTAAGTAAATAAGTTAAACTAAGTTTCTCTATAACATGTGATGACTATGATCTGAAAATATCTAAAAGGGAAATGTGTCTCGTAAGCAAAGCAATCAGTGTTGGGTCCCTTTAACCAATAGTATAGTACCAACAGTGAATCACATTGTGTATTCATACAAGTAAGTAATGACGTAGTGTGGGTCCAACAATAATCACTTGCACTTTCATTATGTTGCTACATTCCCACAGGTATGTTGATGTGTTTGTGGAGCTTAAACAGCTTTTCATTGGTTCATAAAGGTCTCGTAGAGCTGTAGTTGGAAGAGCAGATCTCCTGACAGCTGACAGATGAATACAGATGAAGAAGCCAGGATATTACTGCAGGCAGGAACTTGTTTCTGTACAACAAATCAGATTTAGATCTGCAATCACTGAAGTGTCCTCTGTGGTCTCTGTAGCATGGAGTCCCGCTGCCCTCTGGTGGCTGACAGAGGAAGTGCAGAATGCATTTCCTTTTATTTCCCTCTCATTTGTTTATCTGCCAAATCCAGAACTGGAAACACATTAAACATCATAATGTCGGTATTCAGCGTGAGAAAAACATAGTGTACAACATTTATTCAACACAACCTTTTCTCTTATTCCTGGAGGACTATTTGTTGTTGATCAACTTTTCATTATCAACTATTTTTTACCAGCATAAATGCCTGTGTTACCTTTTTACTATCAACGGTATCTCGGCACCGAAACCGTAGTTTCGAATATACACCGGTGGTTTCTGACTTGGCTCGTTGTCAGCCGGTAACCAGCTGCCCAGACATTTCGAGGGGAAAAAGGATGGAAACGAGGCGTTCGGGTGCCGTGGGAAGAACCTCCGTTTATTCACGTTCTTCAAGCTATATTGACACTGTATTACATACATACAGACTAGATACTATTCATTTTCTGACCACTTTCTCTATACTTTCGTCTCTCTCTCTCCATAACTCCGCACTTCGCCTTGGCCATCACATTTCACACACACAGAGACTCCAAAACCCACAACCCCTTGCGGCTGCTACTCTTAAAGTGACAGGCCAAGCCTGTAACACTACCCCCACTCTTGATGATGATAACACAACCTTTAACATCACTTCAGCATATAAACATTATAAAAGGAAAGCATGAAACATTAATGGCAACACATTCCCCACAATAATCCCCTTTTCCCACAGTCCTTGAAGAGTCTTCCTGAAACAGCTTGAATCATGAGGCAATGTCCATACAAATGTCCACGAAGCATACTGCATAGATCCTTCTTTTATTTTTTACGTTTCAAAGGTGTATAAACACACATACTGATGTACATAACATACTGTGATGTAGTTAATTAACCTGGTTAAGTTAAACACTGTGTGACTTTACTCTATATGATGTGGCTCTTAGGCATTACAATTGTCAAACAACAACAAGCAATCTTACCATCTGTTTGGTTTCTCTAACCAGTTACATCCTGCATCAAGTGTCAAAGCAGTAAACACATTACTCATTACCACAGGCAACTAAATGAAATAGAACCACAAACTGTGGATGTATAACAATATAATTAAATAACTTTAGCTTAAGAGCATAGAATTACTCTGGAACTCTTTTTTTTCTTTTTCTTTTACTGAGTTAGGAACTAACCTGCTGACACCCTGACTCAGGTTAAACTTTAACAAACCCTTGTGACTGACCCAGTCATCTAACATTTCAGGAGCTCTGCAGAGTCGTTGGGGTCTCTGTAGAGGGGTGAAAATCCGTAGGGGACCACTGGCCGGGGCCCTGGAATGGCGCTGAGTCAGAGGAAGTCTGTCATGAAGCCAGCTGCTGCTCGGCGTAACTGGCAGTGAAGAACCTGGGTCCTGGAGGGTCTCCACAGCTAGGTCCTCTGCGTCTGATGGGGGGTCCCACAGATGGAGAGGCCCGATGACTGTGTCAGATGAGTTGAGGTCTGGCTGAGGGGGCGGCACCTCGACAGGCGCCAGGCTTCTGTGTCTAATGGGGTCCTGGAATAATAAGGCTTGAGCTTGTCATGGTGGACAACTTTGACTTTGGCTCTGGGGCTCTTTTTGAGTCTATAGATCAGGTCATCCAACATGCCTACAATGAAGTAAGGACCCTCGTAGGATGGCAGAAACTTTCGTACCTTGTTTTTAACCCTTTTGGTGCCTTTAATCAGGTGCCAGACTGCATCTCCCACTTTGTGTTGGGTTTGACAAATGTTTTTGTCATACTGTTTTTTAGCTCGCTCAACAGATTTCCCAAGAGCTTCTCGTGCCAGCTGGTGAGACAGCTCCAGACGTTTTCTCAGTTTCATGACATATTGAGGGGGGGTGTTAGTGTCGATATTCTCATTGTCAGGTGGCAAACCAGCGACCAGGTCGACTGGCTCAGTGACTTCTTTTCCAAAAAGCATCATATTTGGTGTCAATCCGGTGGAGCTGTGTCGAGTTGCTCTATAAGCCATGAGTGCATAAAGCATCATGAGATCCCAGTCCCAGTGACATCTGTCTGCAGTGGTAGCCAGGATGTTCTGCAGTTATAGGTCAACTGATTGATGTGAGGAAATTCAGCAGCTTGGATAAACTGGTCCGAGTTGTTGCCTGGGTGCTGAGAGCTGCTAAGGAGTGGAAGAGGAGGACGATAAACCCAACTCCACACGGGTCAAAGTGGGAGGTAATGCCTTCAAAAGAAGAGAGAGAGTTGAGAACTAAGAAAACTGTGCTCTCTGTTGGAGAATGTGAAGATGCATCTTTTCCTTTCAGCCCAGGGAGGAGTAACATTTAAAGACATTACTCTCAGCAGGTTGGTTGTGTATAAGGAGGAAGAGTCGGGACTCTTAGTATGTGGAGGAAGGATCCAATACTCCAATGAGGACAAAGTTGTAGGACCAATCCTACCTTATGAGGCATGGATATCCACACTTCTTGCTCAAAAGGCCCAAAGAGCAAACCACGAGGAAATAGCAGGAACACTCCTACAGATGAGAAAGAAAGCCTGGGTTGTCAAAGGCAGAAGATTAGCTAAAAGGTGGTTGACAGCTGTGTGATATGCAGAAAGGCCAGAGGAAGGAAGTGCAAGCAAGTCATGAGTGACCTGCCATCAGAGCGGACAAATCCCATAAGACCCTTTGAATACACAACTGTGGACCTGTTTGGACCATATGAGGTGAGGAAGAAAGTAAGGCTGAAAGTATGGGGCATTGTCTTCTGCTGTATGGCATCCAGAGCAATACATGTAGATGTTGTTGGAGACCAGTCAACTGAAGGCTTCCTACTGGCCTACAAAAGACTCACTGCATTGAGGGGACATCCAAAGAAAATGTGGTCAGATCCCGGAAGCAACTTTGTAGGAGCCAGACCTTTCCTGAAGGAGCTCTACATGTTTCTGGACTGCTTAGGAAAATCTGAGCTGGAGGGTGAAGCTACCAAACATGGAACAGTGTGGAGCTGGAAAATGCATCCTGCAGACTCACCTCACAGGAATGGAGCTGCTGAAGCAGCTGTCCGTGTCGTGAAAAGGGCCCTCAACAACCTTGGAGGAGATGGAACCTTCACATGGGGAGAATTTCAAACATTACTATACATGGCAGCTAACTTGGCAACGAGAGACCGATCGATGCCAGGATTCAAAGCAGGGAGGACTGCGTAGGGTACATCTGCCCAAACTCACTTTTGCTTGGAAGATCTGGACCAAAAGGAGACCCTGGAAGCTTTGCATTTGAAAGCTATCCCTACAAAAGATTAAGGGAAATCCAAGCCGAAGTAGACACATTCTGGAGGAAGTGGAGTCAGTTGGCAGGGCCCAATCTGTTTGTAAGAAATAAGTGGCACACAAGGGAGCGGAATGTGGCTGTAGGAGATGTTGTTTGGGTGGCAGACCAGAATGCCTTAAGAGGTCAATACAGACTTGCCAGGGTGGTTGGTGTTAATACCGATGGAAAGGGCATTGTGAGAGATGTAAATGTCCGCACCTTTCCAAACTACCCAGTACCATCGGAAAAGGTTATTGAACCACCCGCCAGGAGAAACGTTGTGGGGACGAACAAAAAACTCTCAGCTAAAATCCCTGCCACAGTACTTCACAGAGACGTCCGGCGCATAGTGGTTCTGCTTCCCATTGAAGAGCAAAATGCTGGGAGCAAGAACCTCAAATATGATGATCACACTGGGAAATAGTACAATACACCAAACTCATCAGCAGTGAATCATTTTCTGTAACTTCAATAGAAAAAGTGTTGTGACCTCCTTGGGTTCAGGAACCAGGAGCTCAAGTGGGAGGTGTTTCGTCAGAGCTTGAGAAGTGCAATTCACATCTGGCTCCAGTCCAGCAGGTGGAGACAGGGAGCCTAGGGTGTGATTCCACTGAGAATGTGAGTCAAAGGAAAAGTGTGAGCTTCCTACTTAATGAGCTAAATGCAACACACCTGGAACACACTCTCAGCAGAGGACAAACTGTTCCCTGTGAGAGAAGAGACTCAAAGATTCAACCGAGACGCTGCTGGTGAATATTTGCAAATGTTTAATCTGTTTGAACCATGTTTGATTTGATGTATTATTATTTCTAGTCCTGAGGAAAGAAGCTAAAATATAAGATGCTGAAATATAATTTACTTTGTTGAAATGCATTTATTTTTGATTAAATGTTAAATTTGGTGTGATCCTCACTTTCCTTACCACATACACTGCCACATAAGTAAGCTGGCTTCTTCCTCACTCTTGGAGGATAACCCCTAAGCTCACTCTTGTCGTCTTCTGTCTCTGTTACCATAGATACTGGACTAACGTTAGTATCATGCTTGATTTTGCCAGATTTGTTCTGTACCTCAAAGTCATCATCAGAGACGGTTTCTGTTTGTGTTTCTCTTTCTGAATTGGTCTTGGTCACAAACTTCTAGAGTCTAGATGTTACACGTTTCCACTGTCAGGGAAATAGACCATGTAGGCTGGACTCTTTTTGTCATATCCAACACAAATTCCCTCTTCACACCTTGAGTCCAGTTTCTTTTTGTCTTGCTTATAGCACACTGACCCAAACTTGTGCACTCTGGACTGGTTAGGCCGTCTACCTGTCAGCATAAAGTAAGGTGTCTGTTTTGTGCGGTTGTTAAAGCATCTGTTCCTTATTACAGCTGCTGTCTGTACTGCATGGGGCCACATACCTTTTGGCATCTCATCTTCCATAAGCATGCACCTGGCCATGTCAAAAAGTGTGCGCCAATTCCTCTCAGCAGTGCCATTTTGATGTGGGGAATACGGTGCTGAGTTTTCATGTCTAATCTTATTACTGCATAGTAATGCTTGGTAATGTTTACCTGTGAACTCTGTGCCGTTGTCTGACCTGATACTTTTTACTTTCCCGTATGGGGCAGTATCGGCCAGAAATCTGTCTGTTGCTTGCACTGTGTCACTTTTGTTTTTAAGGAAATACACAAACACTGCACTGGAGTAATCGTCTGTGAATGATAAAGCATACTTAAAGCCTTCTCTGGATTGCGGATCTATTGGTCCGGCTATATCTGTGTGCACCAACTCTAGAGCTGCTCTGGCTCTTACATCAGGCTCCCTGTTGCTGGTTTGGGTAAACTTCCCTTTAGTGCATACATCACAATGTGGAGGTTTGTTTACCTTACCCTTAACTGACATGCCATCAACAACATTCTGTAACTTCTGAATATCATCATAATTACAGTGTCCAATTGCATTGGTCATCACATTCATCATTTACTGTGTTCAAGAAATAAAGTCTGTTCAATTCATAAATGTGAACATTTGTACCGTCTTTGTGTTGCAGGACGTCTTTGCCCTGCTTGAAGGTTACCGTTGCTCCTTTGGTAGTAGCTGCTTTCACAGAGAAAATGTCTTGGGGGTACGATGGGATGTACAACGCCTTCTTCAGAGTTGTTTTGTGTCTTTTCCCCATGCTGTCCACCATAATAACAACAACAGCATCCCCGCTTCCTTCTGCTACACCATTGCACCTTGTACCATCAGCTAATTCCACACAGTGGGATTCAGCCTGGAAGTCATCATCAAACCTCTTGAACTTTGTTACATCCGTGACGATATGTGAAGTCGCCCCTGTGTCCACCATCAGTCCTCTCTCGGTGATGCTGCGCCCTGGCTGGACCTTGTTGTCCACGTCGTTGACTCGGAAAGCATACTCCTCGCCAGTCGTTTCATCAGAAGCTTTCCGCGCGCCGTCCTCCCGTCGCTGCTTCCGCCTGCAGGCCGCGTCCCGATGCGTGTTGCTTTTTAAATGACTACACCACAGCTTACGCTGGCACGTTCCGGCCTTGTGTCCACTCAGGCCGCATCTGTAACAAACAATGTCTGCACACTTGGTTCCTTTATCCCATGCTCTTGGTACAGAGGGTCGTCTCGCTCTCAACTGCTCCCGCGCCCTCATGACGTTGTCCTCTGGTGGCGGTGTGCGCATTCGCTCAGTATCCTCATAGCTGCGGAGCTTAGTCTTAAATTCAGCAAAACGTATTGTCTGGTCAATTTGCATGATGTGTATGGCGAATGGTTTTAATGATTCTGGCAGTCCCTTAAAAACCATTGCTACAGCCAATCACTTAATTTCTCCTCCGCGTTTCTCAAAGCGGTGATGGCGGTCTCTGCACGTATTATATCATCAGGCTGGCAAGGGCTGTTCCATGCTCTGCTCAACCTCCCCATTAGCCCCTGCGGAAAAGTCAAAACTGCCAAAAGTCACGTGAGTGAGTCACGTGACTTTTGGCAGTAATATTCCGCGGTGAGAAGAAAAAGTGTTGTACTTGTAAAAAAAAGGTGTGTACTTGTAAAACTTATGCTGAATTTGTCTCTTTGCAAAACTAAATGCATTAGTTTGTAGATGGTGTTTTGTATTTGCAAACCACATTGTGTTTGTTAGTGAATCATGAGGCATTTGTAAAACCTGTTGATGATGATAATAACACTCTTAAATAGAAGATAAAAATTACTATATACAATTTATACATAAGATATATATATATATATATATATACACATAACTATAAAAATGTAAACCAAACTACATAATTAAGTGTCAATGCCTATGGGGGCGGATATACTTTTCACTTTTTGTTTCTCATGTCCTTCAGCCACTGCTCCTTTGGCATAGTAGCTGCAGCAGCACCATCTGAGGGCCAGAGGGTGGAGCAGGGAATAGCTGCAGCACCATCTGAGGGCCAGAGGATGGAGCAGGGAATAGCTGCAGCACCATCTGAGGGCCAGAGGGTGGAGCAGGGAATAGCTGCAGCACTATCTGAGGGCCAGAGGGTGGAGCAGGGAATAGCTGCAGCACCATCTGAGGGCCAGAGGGTGGAGCAGGGAATAGCTGCAGCACCATCTGAGGGCCAGAGGGTGGAGCAGGGAATAGCTGCAGCACCATCTGAGGGCCAGAGGGTGGAGCAGGGAATAGCTGCAGCACCATCTGAGGGCCAGAGGGTGGAGCAGGGAATAGCTGCAGCACCATCTGAGAGCCAGAGGGTGGAGCAGGGAATAGCTGCAGCACCATCTGAGGGCCAGAGGATGGAGCAGGGAATAGCTGCAGCAGCACCATCTGAGGGCCAGAGGGTGGAGCAGGGAATAGCTGCAGCAGCACCATCTGAGGGCCAGAGGGTGGAGCAGGGAATAGCTGCAGCTGGGGACGCAGCTTTACAGTTGCCGGTGTTGCTGTTGTGGGCGAGGCCTTCCTCTTTAGCTTTACCTGGCCAACGGTGCTACTTGGAAGGATGTAATGGTGAGCAACACCTGGCTGGGGGGCTGCTGATTGGGGGCGAACATTGGCAGGGGGAAGTGGGTCAGATGCCACAGACAGGCGGCTAGGCAAGACCAGCCCCTGCAACACCACTGCATGGTCTTCCCTTTTAACCCTCTTATTGTGCCACTGCACCAGGGTGGTGTGGCTCACGTCCACCAGCTGCAGGGTGGGCTGCTGCATAACTGTCCCATTGGACAGAATGCGGCGCCTGATTTTCCTGTAGTCCTCCAGGATGAGATCCCATCTTGACACTGTGCCAGTCCCCCTCTTCCTGGGACTACGGTGGATAACACAGAGCCTGACAAAGATTGCCTCAATCAGGCGGCAGCAATATGGCCACTGTGCAAGTGGGGCCGTGGTGGTGAGAGCATGCCTCTTCCAACTCTCCACCCCTGGAGTGAACTCCTTCCTCTTTTTAGGAGACCTGAACCGCCCTGTGTCCAGCCTGCTCTGATGTCTGGCAGCAACAACCACCCTTTGCTTGTCATAGTCCAGCAGGTTCTGCCACAGAGCAACTAACCTGAGAGAGGGAGAACACAGCACATAAGACAAGAATATCTCAAATTGTGAACTTGTATATGCACAGAGGAAAAGCAGCTTGACTGTTCATGATCCTGACCTGCTGGTTTGTTAGGACCATAGTCAGCCGGTTGCTCAGCTCCACCAGACACTCTGCCAAGCTGTCCACTCGGTCCATGCCTGCCATGCCAGAGTCATCCACAGCCTGCAAAAAATATAGAAAAGAGAACTAATGTGAGAACAGTGAAAATGGACAACCACAGCTAAAACACATAATTGCCTATGGATTTATATACCCCAGACTCATCAGGAGGCGCTGAATCAAGTGCTAAAGAGACACCTGGCTGAGGCATGGAGGCTGTAGCCTGGGATGAGGCAGAAGTCCGAGAGGAGGCAGCGGACAGGGAGGGCAGAGAGGGAGCAACAGTTAGAGAGGAGGCACAAGGGTGCAAGGAGTCAGCAGCATGGGCGGATGCCGCAGCTTGCTCGGACGCAGCAGCCAGGGAGGAGGAAGCAGCCAGGGAGGAGGAAGCAACTACGGAGGAGGAAGCAACTAGGGAGGAGGAAGCTACTACGGAGGAGGAAGCAGCCAGGGAGGAGGAAGCAGCCAGGGAGGAGGAAGCAACCAGGGAGGGGGCAGCAGCCAGGGAGGAGGAAGCAACCAGGGAGGAGGAAGCAGCCAGGGAGGGGGCAGCAGCCAGGGAGGAGGAAGCAACTACGGAGGAGGAAGCAACTAGGGAGGAGGAAGCTACTACGGAGGAGGAAGCAACCAGGGAGGAGGAAGCAGCCAGGGAGGAGGAAGCAGCCAGGGAGGAGGAAGCTACTAGGGAGGAGGCTGCAGGCTGGGAGGAGGAGAGTGTTGCAGAGGGACAAGGCAAGGAGGAGATGGAGATCCCTGGGTCATCAAGGAGGAGGATTGGGACTGTGGGCTCCTCAAAGCCCTCATCTTCCTCTTCTTCCTCAGCAGTATTTAGAAATCTATTCTTTGACACACAGAAAGCCAGTGTAAAGACTTCAGAACAGGAGTGATGTGATCCACTTTCTTAGTGTTAGTGAGGACCAGATAAAGCTTCAATATCGCAAAACGAAAGACCTGATCTTGGCCCAATAACTTTTGAAAGGTCTAGAGGACCACCATCACCTCCACGGGGGCCCCGTGAGTGTAACTACTGCCATAAAACAGGACACCTTATTTCAGGGTGTCATTTCTTAAAGCGTAAACAACAATTTTCGCAACGCTTTCAAACGCCAAAAGGCATGGGACTCATTAAAGGAGTTTCCCTATCAGACATAGAAATGTCCCAGGAAGATGATGTACCTGATCCCTGTTTCAAACCCTTTATTTCCAAGGGCTTTGTTTCTTTAACAGGGGATCCTAAAGACCAGCTGCCAGTACAGGTACTTAGGGACACAGGAGGTTCTCAGTCCATTATTAGGGAAGGCATCTTACCTTTAACCTCCAGATCATCATGTGGATCAAGTGCTGTTGTTCAAGGGGTAGGCATGACACTAGTTGCGGCTCCTTTGCACAATGTTTATATTCACTCATCTCTTGTCAAAGGATTCTTTAAAGTAGCTGTCCTCCCTGCCTTGCCCATCAAAGGTGTTGATTTCATCCTCAGTAATGACTTGGCTGGGGGCAAAGTTAAGCCAGTACCTGAGGTCATTGATTCTCCTGATCTAAGTTTAGACGCAGAGAAATCAGCTGAAGTACCTCCCGAAATCTTTCCTGCTTGTGTTGTTACAAGGGCACAGTCAAAGAAATACGGAGAGGACTTGTCTGATTCTTTTCTTGCTACAGGGCAGTTTCTTGAAGACATGACAGTGTCGGACCGACTGCCAGAGGAGGCCCGGTCTGCTGGTGCTGGATCACCCAGTAACAGCTCAGAGCTTGTACAACTGCCTGCCACTCGGGAAGAATTCATGGCAGCCCAGTTAAGTGATGAAACACTTTCTAAATGTCTCTCTTCTGTTATCAGTCAGGAAGAGGCCAAGTCAAAGAAGATGGCCTACATTATGGAAGATCACCTATTAATGCGTCGCTGGATTAGTGATGCCTGTGAGGAGTCAGACTCCTTAGCAATTTATCAAGTTGTCGTGCCAACAACCTATCGTTCTCAGGTGATGTCCTTGGCTCATGATCATCCATGGTCAGGTCACATGGGGGTAACAAAAACATATCAAAGAGTTTTAAAACACTTCTTTTGGCCAGGACTTAAGTCTGATGTAGTTCTTTATTGTCGAACATGTCATGTGTGCCAAGTTGTTGGTAAACCGAATCAGGTGATTCACCCTGCTCCTCTCATTCCTATTCCGGTAATGGGAGAGCCATTTGAAAGGGTGATTGTGGATTGTGTGGGACCCTTACCTAAAACTAAAACTGGAAACCAGTTTCTCTTAACTGTCATGTGTGCTTCCACTAGGTTCCCAGAAGCCATCCCACTACGGAAAATTACTGCCCCGGTCATCACCAAGGCACTTCTGAAGTTTTTCTCCATGTTTGGTCTACCGAAGGTAGTTCAAACAGACCAAGGTACCAACTTCATGTCTAAAGTGTTTGCCCGGGTACTTGACACCTTAGGTATCAAGCATGTGACATCCAGCCCATATCATCCTGAAAGTCAGGGGGCATTAGAGAGGTTTCACCAGACTATGAAATGCATGTTAAGAAAACATTGCCATGAGTCTCATAAAGATTGGGATGACGGTGTTCCTTTAGTGTTATTTGCTGCCCGTGAAGCTGTTCAGGAGTCTCTAGGTTTTAGTCCTGCTGAGCTAGTGTTTGGACATGAGGTCAGAGGTACTTTAAGGTTCTTAAAGAGCATTTGATCATGCCACGAAAACAGTTTGCAGTATCCCGGAGTATGTCGCCAAACTTAAGGATCGTCTAAATCGTGCTTGCTCCTTGGCTAGGGAAGCTTGACCTCTACCCAGGGGAACATGAAGAAACGCTACGACCAGAAGGCGGTAGCACGCTTGTTTCAGCCAGGTGACAAGGTGTTGGTTCTATTGCCTGTACCTGGTTCTGCTCTGTCTACTAAATTTGCTGGTCCTTATGTTGTAGATAAGAAGCTCGGTGAAACAAACTACGTCATTCAAACACCTGACCGCAGACGTCCTACCAGAGTGTCATATCAACATGCTAAAGAAGTACTGCACCAGGGAAGACCAAAGTGAGTCTTCTAAAGCTCACCAGGTGGAGACAACCGTCTCTCCTATGGCTTCAGTTTCAAAGGTGAGCTCAAATGAGGATGAGTTGGTGATGCGCAGTGCAACACCACAGGGGGCAAGACTAAGCAATACTGAGGTATTGGCTGATTTGCCCAATTACTTGTCTCATCTTCCTGATATCCAAGGAAGTGAGATACAGAAACTGATATTTGACTTTGCATGTCTTTTTAATGACACTCCCCCACAAACTTCTGTCCTAGCTCATGATGTGTTTTGACCAACCCCTCGCTCATCAAACAGTGTGCATACAGAGTTAACCCAGTTAAGAGAGAGGCTATGAAAAGGGAAGTTGAGTATCTACTTAAAAACAGATTTGCAAGGCCTAGTTCCAGTCCCTGGAGTTCCCCTTGTGTGCTAGACACAAAGTCAGATGGAAGTCCCAGATTTGCACTGACTTTCGCAAGGTTATTGATGACTGCATCGATAACATTGGTCCTGCACAATTTGTCAGTAAGCTGGACATGTTAAAGGGATACTGGCAAGTTACTTTAACATAACGTGCTTCTGACATCTCAGCCTTTGTGACACCTGACAGTTTCCTTCAGTGTGCTGTGATGCCTTTCGGTATGTGTAACGCGCCTGCCACCTTTCAGAGGCTTGTAAATCTTGTATTAGGACATGTTCCAAACTGTAAGGCATATCTGGACGACATTGTTGTCTATTCTAATGACTGGTCTAGCCACATGTCTACCTTAAGAGAAGTTTTAAAATGCTTGTCGGCCACATCCCTAACGCTTAACCTTGCCAAATGTGAGTTTGGAAAAGGTACCGTTCTCTACCTTGGTCAGCAGGTTGGTCGAGGGCAGGTGTGCCCTGCTGATGCAAAGATCAGGGCAATTGCCTCCCTCCCAGTGCCATCCACCAGGAGGGAACTTCGCCGCTTCCTAGGAATGGTACTATCGCCGTTTCTGCAGAAACTTCTCCTCGGTGGCGGCCCCACTCACTACGTTGACCAGTCCCTCAAAGCCTTTCGTTTGGTCCGGTGAGTGTCAACAGTCATTTGAGAGACTAAAAGGTACTCTGTGCTGTACTCCTGTTCTTTCTGCACCAGATTTATATGTGTGGGGGTGTTACGTGCCAGGCAGGCTGTACTTGTGTGGTTTTCCTTCCCTCCTGTATTTCTCTCTTCTCCCTGTCTTCTGCACAGCTAATCAGCAGCTGACCGGTATCTGCCTGTGCACCTGAGTCTGATGGCTGATTTCATCCTCTCACCCTCAGCTGGCCTATCAGCAGCCAGGGCCGACCTTAAAGGAGGCACCCAGGAAGTCTTCTCGCTCTCACTCTGGGCCTGTTGCTGATGAAGGAGCCTGCAGTGTTTAGCAACTAATTCTCTTTGTATTGTGTGACCTTTTTGAAAGTGTGTGTGTTGAGAGGTGGAGGAGTTAGGTAAGTCTGGGGTACCCTGTACATTTCTCACCACGTAGCTAACTAATGTTTAGACACACTGGGTTCGTGGATTGTTGCCACCCCTGTATATTGTTTTGTCAAAGTCTTTGTAGTTTAGTTAGTGAGGGTTTTTGTTTGAGTTTGGTTTCAAAGGATAGATGTAGAGATAGGCCTGGTTTTGTTATGCTTGTTTATTTTGTTTGGCACAATCCTTTGACTCCTCCTCCTCCTCCTCCTCCTCCTCCTCCTCCTCCTCCTCCTCCTCCTCCTCCTCCGAGTGTTTCAGTTATATGTACATTAGTTAGGTGCTTCAGGAGATTGGCATTGCTGTTTTTCGATGTGGACAATGCTTTCTGTCCTGCACACAGTTTACCGTATGATTTTTTGCATCCCCACAAATTGAAAATAGTGGTTATATTTCCAAGTTGCAAATGCGCTGCTGCTCTCGCTGATACTTGCATCTGCAATTGTGTGTGTGTACTGGTGGAGGGCGTTGCCGTGTGTGTTAGCATTAGCAAGTGTTCGTGTGTGTGTGTATTTTCCCCATAAGGCGAGACCCGCCCAACTCTGTCTCTGATTGGCTTACCCTGAAATGTTACCTCGCGTTAACCAATCATCACTCCTCTCTGGTTACTTTCACTTTTCCATGGTGCTGTGAGAGGACATTGCTGTATTCACCTTTAAGTTACATCCGCAGGGAGATTCGGTTCAGTTCCATCACACAATGTAACACAGTAACGCACCCATTTAAATCACAGTAACTATAACGGCGTTACTGAATGGGAATAGGTAACTAGTAACGCTATTAGTTACCGCAAAAAGTAGTTGCGTTACAGTAACGCGTGACAGTAAAGCGTTAGCCCCAACACTGGTCCTGAGGAGATGTAACCATTATTAAACAAGAAATAGTCGAGTCAAGGGGTCGAAGAAATAAACATTTGTGAATCGGTTGCAGGTGGGTGAAAACAGGCTTAGGGAGTAACGTATTACATGTAACGGCATTAGGTCATCAGGATACAAAATAGACAAATGTATTCCCTTACCAACACACTTGGTCTTTTTAAACGATTACGCCATTTAAATCCTTTGTCACAAACTTTGCAGATCTATTTTTCCTCTCCTGTGTGGATTCTCATGTGTCTCTTTAAATGTCCACTCCGTGAAAAAGCTTTCTTACAGACTGTACAGGTGAATGGTTTCTCTTCTGTGTGGATTCTCATGTGTTTCTTTAAAATTCCACCATGTGAAAAAGCTTTCTTACAGACTGAGCAGCTGTGTGGTTTATCTCCTGTGTGGATTATCATGTGGTCCTTTAAACTTCCACTATGTGAAAAAGCTTTCTTACAGACTGTACAGGTGAATGGTTTCTCTCCTGTGTGGATTCTCATGTTTCTTTAAACTTCCACTATTTGAAAAAGCTTTCTTACAGACTGTACAGGTGAATGGTTTCTCTTCTGTGTGGATTATCATGTGTTTCTTTAAACTTCCATTATGTGAAAAAGCTTTCTTACAAACTGTAGAGGTGAATGGTTTCTCTCCTGTGTGGATTCTCATGTGTTTCTTTAAACTTCCACTACGTGAAAAAGCTTTCTTACAGACTGTACAGCTGAATGGTTTCTCTCCTGTGTGGACTCTCATGTGTCTCTTTAAATGTCCATTATATGAAAAAGCTTTCTTACAGACTGTACAGGTGAATGGTTTCTCTTCTGTGTGGATTCTCATGTGGTTCTTTAAACTTCCACTATGTGAAAAAGCTTTCTTACAGACTGTACAGGTGAATGGTTTCTCTCCTGTGTGGATTCTCATGTGTATCTTTAAACTTTCACTTTGTGAAAATGCTTTCTTACAGACTGTACAGGTGAATGGTTTATCTCCTGTGTGGACTCTCATGTGTCTCTTTAAATTTCCACTCAGTGGAAAAGCTTTCTTACAGACTGAGCAGCTGAATGGTTTCTTTTCATCACTACATTGTGGATCACTGACAGATTCATGTCTATTTTTCAGTGAGTTTGAGCCTGATGCAGGTTCTCTGGTCTCTTTCCAATCAGCACTGTCTTCAGTGTCAGGTTCAGAAGCGTCTCCAGTGTCAGGTTCAGAAGAGTCTTCAGTGTGGTCCTCAGTCTCAGGTTGTAAACTGCTCTCTGGATCTGAGTTCCTGGCTGGTTCTGGTCCTCGGCAGTCATCTCCATCAGCTTCTGTTTCCATGTGTTCAGTTTGTCTTTGATGAGGCTGAGAGGACTGAGGTTTCTCTTCATCATCTTCACTCTTCACAGGGTCAGGAGTGAAAGTGGACTTGGTGATATCAGCCACCTCCAGCTCCTGAAGCTGCTCTCCCTCCTGTTCCTGCTTAATGTGTGGGGGGGACTCTGGGTCCTCCTGGTCCAGACTGGTAGTCCCCTCCTGCTGGTCAGGGAGAAGCTCTTCTTTAACCACCACCAGCTTCTGGACGTCTGCAGGAAACAGGAAACACAGTCAGAACAAACTGTTAAGTGTTAGCATTTAAAAACCTCATCACCATTACAATGGGAGACATTTTGCAGCCCTAATTAATGCCTGTTTTTATATTATCTTTCTTAGGCCCAGCCCCTTTCCACTTCCAGTTCAAAATGTAAAAGGGTTTTTTCTTCTGGCGTAGCACTAGCCGCAATGTAAACAATGAATTGTATTTGGGATCGTTCACAGATACACTACGCCAACAGTATCGAATGAACATACTCTGTTACAAATTTACATCATTTATTCAAACTGTATTTAATTAAAAGTATGCAAGTATTAACAGAACATTTGACGGCACCTTCCTATGCAACAGTAATGATGGTGCAGTAAAATGTTCCCTGTCAGTGTTTAATTAGGGCCCGAGCACGGAGCACAAGGACCCAACGGCGTCCTAGCATGAAGTGCGAGGAACCTATTATTATTGGTGGTATTATTAGGGCCCGAGCACGGAGCGCTAGGACCCAACGGCGTCCTAGCACGAAGTGCGAGGAAACTATTGTTATTGGTGGAATTATTATTATTATTAGGGCCCGAGCACGGAGCGCTTGGACCCAACGGCGTCCTAGCACAAAGTGCGAGGAACCTATTGTTCTCCATGGTATTATTATTATTAGGACCCGAGCACGGAGCGCTAGGACCCGACGGCGTCCTAGCACGAAGTGCGAGGAAACTTATTGTTATTGGTGGAATTATTCTTATTAGTCGCCATCATTCCTTCTTTTGAGGGCTTTAGGACGCTTAAAAAGTTGTATAATTTGGCACGGACGCCCGAACCAGTAAAAATTACAACATTCTTGACTCAATGGGATAAAATATTTCAACTTGCTCGCTAGCGCCACCTATCAAAATCCCAATTCGGAATACATTTACAAAGTCGCACCGTAACTCCGAATAACCTGACATTTTGCACACATATCCGGGTGGACCTGCTCTACAAATAATCCTCTTGGAACCCTAAGCTCCACCTTCTTTTTTTTTAATTTAAATTTGCATTTTCCGTTTTTCAACACCAAACTTCGTATCCAGCATCGGTGGAGGGTCTTGGGACACACATCAGAGCCCACGAACTTTTCGAGAATGTAAAAAAAAAACGTACATTTTCAAAAGAACTGCTCCCCCTATTGTGTGGTAGTCACATATTGTGACGACTCCTCCACACCACGTGGGGTGCTGTTTCTGTGTGTTCTTTGTATGTGTGCTTAGGTTCGCAGGTTCAGGGGTTGATGAGCTACACCTGGAATTGAACAGGATATAGGAGGAGCCCAGCCGGTTACGTGGAGGAACTCCTCTGGTCACTCTCTCCGTGCCAGCTTCGGGGACCTGAGGCTGGTCCTGTTTCTTCATTTGTTTATAAGGAAATAAACAAATTGTTATTTTCTTACCTTTCGTCTCGCCTCCCTGCTTTTTGTTTGCAGCCCAGGAGCGGGTTGTAACAGATGGGGGCTCGTTGTTTTGGACCTGAGAAGCGTGTCCAACTGGACGGTTTCGCGCAGCTGCTGTTGTCGCTGGGTGCGGCTGGTTGTTTTTGGCAGTAGTGTTGCGGGGGGTGAGTGTTTGGCAGCGAAGGGAGCGCAGATCGTTGGTTACCGTGGTCCCTGTCCCTGTTAGGTATAGTACGGTCTTCCTTGAAGGTCGTAGGGGGGGCTGTAGTGCGGTGTGAAAGTGGTTAGAGCTATTAGCTCGGGAGCACGCCGAGGCTGGAGGTGGAGTTGCCGGTTTGCCGGTCGCCTCGCCGAGCTTACGGTAGAAAAGTGCATAAGTACCCGCCATAATTAGCACCTGAAGACTAGCGGGGAGTTTAGCTAGTTTCTGAAAGCAGTTAGAGGGACGGGCCATGGTAGCGTGTAGGTTGTGTGGTAGCGTGAACGTGCACTCCGTGTTTGCATGATGGAGAGTGTGGAGGACTTTGTGAGAGCGCCTACAGAGGAGCTACTGGAGGGTTTCTCACGTGAGCAGCTGATTAGTGTTGCTGAACATTTCCGCTTGGATGTTGGGGATAAGAGGATGAAGGAAAACATAAGAGGGATTGTTAGGGCAAATCTGTTCGAGTTGGGGGTTTTCAAAGGGGGAAAATATACGGTTGATCCTGGCAGAGACGGTGTCAGTACGTCTGGCTCCCGTGATACAGACCTGACTTTTGAACAAAGAGAGAGACTGTTAATGTTGCAGTTAGAAATTAAAAGGCTTGAGTTAGAGGAGCGGAGGTTGGGTTTACCTGCTGGAGCTGCAAGTCAGGCCTCTAATTTCCCTGGTAGAGCTACTCCATTCGACGTTGCCGGTAATCTGCGGGTTGTGCCCCAATTTGATGAAAGAGATGCAGATACATTTTTCTCCTTGTTTGAGCGTGTGGCTGAGAGCAGAGAGTGGTCAGAGGTTAATAGCACCTTATTGCTGCAGTGTGTGCTAACAGGTAGGGCACAGGAACCCGTCCACGTATCTAACAGATATTCCCCACTCAGCGAGACACCCGCTGAGAAGCCAACTCTGGTTATTGGTAGCTCTATTATGAGACACGTGAATTTAGAGACCGAAGCCTCCACAGTCACATGCATTCCGGGGGCCAGAGCGGGCGACGTTGAGGCGCATCTTAAACTGCTGGCTAAAGATAAACGTAAATACAGTAGGATTGTTATTCACGTCGGTGGTAATGATGTTCGTTTACGCCAATCAGAATGCACCAAACTTAATGTGGAGTCGGTGTGTAGTTATGCTAAAACAATGTCGGACACCGTAATCTTCTCTGGTCCCCTCCCCAATCTGATCAATGATGACATGTATAGCCGCATGTCATCATTTCAGCGCTGGTTGTCTTGGTGGTGCCCAGCAAACAATGTGGGCTTCGTAAATAATTGGACAGCCTTCTGGGGAAAACCTGGTCTGATTAAGAGAGACGGCATTCACCCTACTTTGAAAGGTGCAGATCTCATTTCGGCAAATATTTCAGGGCTTTGTGGACGTAATCCATGACAAACTGGAGTTGAGACCAGGAGGCAGAGTCGCAGTTTTACACGCTTCTCTGCGCTCTCTCCTAGGCAGTCACCCATAGGAATCCCGAACCCAATAAAATACCCAATATTAGCGGTGTGTGTGTCTGCCCAAGGACAATTTAAGGTAAAACCTAATAGAGGTGTCATACATAATAACCTAATAAAAGTAAATGTAACAACTACTACAGTGCAACAAAACAGGAAGATTAAATGTGGTCTCTTAAACATAAGATCTCTAGCATCTAAAGCAATATTGGTAAATGATTTAATATCAGATTATAATATTGATATATGCTGTCTCACTGAAACTTGGTTGAGACATGAAGAATATGTCAGCATAAATGAGGCCACTCCACCCAGCCATGTCAACACTCATATTGTTCGAGGCACGGGCCGAGGAGGTGGAGTTGCAGCAATCTTTGACTCAAGTTTACTCCACTGAGGATGGAGAGAGCGCCGCCGGTGGTTATCTGCTGCAGGGGGAGCTGCTGGCCATCAGACTCTGAAGTCTCTGTTACGGGGTTATTGTGTGGAGATGAATCAGGATTGGGAGGAAGGGCTACCCTGGCTTATGTTAGCGGCAAGAGAAGTTGTACAGGAGAGTACAGGGTTTAGCCCTAATGAACTTGTTTTTGGCCACAGGGTGCGTGGGCCGCTTGCGCTGTTGAGCGATGCTGTCACGCCGTCAGAAACCCCTAGGAAACTTGTTGACTATGTAAACGGGTTCCGGCATCGGTTGTATTCAGCTGCGGAGATGGCCAGGGATAAATTGTCGTCCGCCCAGGGAAAGATGAAGCGTCTGTATGACCGGAGAACCAAGCAGCACTCGTTTAGTCCTGGTGATCAGGTCCTGGCTTTGTTGCCAATGGTCAACTCGCCGTTTCAGGCAAAGTTTTCTGGCCACAGTACTCGAGCAGGTATCTGACCAAAATGTACTCCTGTCCACGCCGAAGCGTGGAAAAGCCACTCAGCTCTGCCATGTAAACCTATTGAAGTCGTACTATGGTGTTGAGACTAGACCCCTCTCAGCAGCAGCGGCAGTGGGGAGTAGTCAGGTCTTCGGAGGTGAAGATGATGGGGTTACAGCGCCTGATGAGAGCTTGTTGCGGGGAAGGTTGAAAAATACTGAAACGTTGCAGAATATGGAGTCACTGTTGGGTCATTTGTTGGCAGAAGAAAGGGTTGAGTTGACTGCTCTGATTCGTAGTAATATGTGTCTGTTCAGTGATACACCTAGCCGAACACACATGTAGTGCACGATATAGATGTGGAGGGTGCGCATCCCATTCGCCAGCGTTTCTATCGTGTGTCTGAGGTAAAACGGCAGATAATGGACAAAGAAATCAAGTACATGCTCGAAAATGGAATCGCCGAACCGTCTTGTTCTAGCTGGGCATCACCATGTCTGCTTGTGGAGAAGTCTGATAAGAGTCCTAGGTTTTGCACAGATTATCGGAAGGTTAACGCGGTTACTAAACCGGATGCGTATCCACTGCCTCGTATGGAGGATTGTATTGATCAGGTTGGTTCTGCGCAGTTTGTGAGCAAATTTGACCTCCTAAAGGGTTACTGGCAGGTTCCACTTTCTCAAAGGGCCAAGGACATCTCTTTTATTACACCCTCAGGATTATATTCCTATAATGTGATGAGTTTTGGTCTGCGTAATGCTCCCTCCACATTTCAGCGACTTATGAACAGGGTGGTGTCGGGATTGGAAGGTTGTGCCGTGTACTTGGATGACGTTGTGATCTATAGCGATACGTGGGAAGAACATTTGGCCCGTATTAAGAGACTGTTTGACCGGTTGGGTGAAGCGTGCCTGACGGTGAACTTGGCAAAGTGTGACTTTGCAAAGGCCACCGTCACTTACCTCGGAAAAGTGGTAGGGCAGGGGACAGTGTCTGCCGTCGAGGCCAAAGTAAGTGCGATAACCAAGTACCCAGTTCCTACTACCAAAAAGGAACTTCAGCGGTTCCTTGGGTTAGTTGGGTATTATCGCAGTTTTTGTAAGAACTTTTCAACTGTGGTGGCTCCCCTGACCGATTTGCTGAAAGGGAAGGCCCGGTATGTTTGGTCAGATGTGTGCCAGCAGGCTTTTGGTAATGTCAAGTCTGTTCTGTCTTCACCTCCTGTGCTGGCCGCTCCTTGCATGATTCGACCTTTTCAACTGCATGTGGATGCAAGTGATGTCGGGACAGGAGCCGTACTGTTCCAAGCTGATGGTAGTGGGGTGGACCGCCCCGTGTAGTTTCTATTCCAAGAAGTTTAACTCGTTTCAGTTGAACTACTCGGTAATCGAAAAGGAAACCCTCGCGCTCATCTGGGCGTTACAGCATTTTGATGTGTATGTAGGCTCCAGTGTTCCGCTGGTTGTGTACACAGACCATAACCCCATCACTTTCTTGAACTCCGTTTGTTGCCCAAATCGTAGGTTAATGCGGTGGATGCTGTATCTACAGGCCTATTGCCTGGACATTCGCCACATTAAAGGTTCGGATAACGTGGTAGCCGATGCATTGTCTAGAGCTCCGAGCTTCTGAAATGTCACTGTTATTGGGTAGCTTACGGTGTTCTTAGGAGAACTCCGTTCTTATGGGGGGGGAGTGTGACGACTCCTCCACACCACGTGGGGTGCTGTTTCTGTGTGTTCTTTGTATGTGTGCTTAGGTTCGCAGGTTCAGGGGTTGATGAGCTACACCTGGAATTGAACAGGATATAGGAGGAGCCCAGCCGGTTACGTGGAGGAACTCCTCTGGTCACTCTCTCCGTGCCAGCTTCGGGGACCTGAGGCTGGTCCTGTTTCTTCATTTGTTTATAAGGAAATAAACAAATTGTTATTTTCTTACCTTTCGTCTCGCCTCCCTGCTTTTTGTTTGCAGCCCAGGAGCGGGTTGTAACAATATAGTTTCTCAGATTCACGAATTTTGGCACAGACATTCCTCATGGAATTGCGGACATATTTGTAAATATATTCCATTAGCCCCGCCCCCCAGGAAGTTGACCATTTTTAAAAATGTGTGTTTTTCAGCCATTTTAAGCACATTCTTAAGAACTCCTCCTAGGGGAATGATCGGAAAAATTCCAATCCCGGACACGTTCAGCCCCTATCTAATATGATACTTAATTAAGAAGATCATTTTTGATAGCTCAATCGTGGAGGTCGTAAGCTAACAGCGAATACACCATTTGACGATGTACATGTCGCAAATTACTCCAAACTACTCGGATATAGTTATCCCGATATTCATGAAACGCTGTATACATATTGCTATTATGATTGCACACATATTTCAAATTGCCTTCCATTAGCCCCGCCCCTCAGAAAGTCGGCCATTTTGAAAAATATGCGTTTTTCAGCCATTTCAAGCACGTTCTTGCGAACTCCTCCTAGGGGAATGATCGGAAAAATTCCAATGCAGGACAGGTTTAGACCCGATCCAATAAGATACTTAATTGCGGAGCACATTTTTGAAAAATTACTCGTGGAGGTCGTAAGCTAACGGCGAATACACCATTTTTGACGATTTACATGTCGCAAATTGCTCCAAACTGCTCGCATATAGTTTTTCCGATATTCACGAAACGCTGTATACACATTACTATTATGATTGCACACATATTTCAAAGTGCTTTCCATTAGCCCCGCCCCTCAGGAAGTCGGCCATTTGAAAAATGTGCATTTTTCATGCATTTTAAGCACATTCTTGCGAACTCCTCCTAGGGGAATGATCAGAAAAATTCAATTCCAGGACAAATTCAACCCCTATCCAATATAATGCTAAATTGCGAAGAAAATAGTTGCTAGCTCAAACGGGGAGCTCGTAAGCTAACGAAGAATGTACCATTTTTTACGATTTACATGTCACAAATTCATCCAAACTACTACATTTCCATTTTTGGAAACCTTTAAAAAGTGGCACCGTAACTCCGAATGACCTGAAATGTTGCCCACTTATTCGGGTGGACCTACTCTACATATTATGTCCTTGAACCCCAAAGCTCTACCTACTTCATTTTTTTAAAATTAGCATAATGTTAAAAACAGTGAAATATTACCTTCAATTTCCATGTTTTCTTTTTCAACGCCAAACTTAGTATACAGCATTAGTGGAGGGTCAGACACATTACCGTAGAAAATGAGCATGTTCAGTCGATAAATATGCCCGTCATTAATGTAAATGCGGGGCTTAGAAATAAATGCTCATAACTCCTAAACCACACACACACACACACACCGGATCTGCTGGCGGCAAAATCAATTACAACAGACACATATACACTCCACAACAGACGCCTACTGACTGTACAACACACACATACAGCTCCTAAAGCATTTAATGTATATCAGGCTACAGCCCTTGTATACTTTATTATGTGAAGCACTATATGGTTTCATGAAAAATATCTACTGTTTACTTGTAGATATCTACTAAAGCATACAAATAAAGTGTGTAATCTAGGCCTGTTACATATATTATTGATGTTCTCACTGTAAACATCGCGTCACAATGAAAGCGGTTGTATTAAAAAAAAATAGCCTAACATCCACGGGACATGTGATTAGTGATTAAAAAAAACGGTAAGGTGCAGTAAGTCTGATGCACATTTGATCATCTTGAATAACTTATAATCACAACGGGAACAGTTTGCAGAGCTGTGCTTCATTGACAAAAGTCCAGCCATGCATCACGCCTCTTTTAAACATCACTGTTGGCTGAAATCGACTCATCAGTGTACCCTCGGTTATAGCTCCTCCAGAGAGACTCCTCTCTCCTTTCTCCTCTAAATCAGTGTATCCTCGGTTATAGCTCCTCGGTTATAGCTCCTCCAGAGAGAGACTCCTCTCTCCTCTGCATCAGTGTACCCTCGGTTATAGCTCCTCCAGAGAGACTTCTCTCTCCTTTCTACTCTAAATCAGTGTATCCTCGGTTACGGCTCCTCCAGACAGCCTCCTCGATAATCGATCCTCGACGACCCTTTAGAGAAATTTGTTTTCCTTCGAGACGGCGTGCCGACATCCGTTTCCGGGTCGCTGCCGGAGGACCTCGGAGTCTGGGACGCGAAAATTCCAATCCAGGACAAGTTCAGCCCATTTCCAATGTGATGCTAAATTGCGAAGAAATAATTGATCGCTCAAACGATGAGCTCGTAAGCGAACGGAGAATGTTCCATTTTTTACCATTTACATGTCACAAATTACTACAAATGACTCCAAACTACTCGCGTATAGTTTTTCCAATATTCACGAAGCGCTGTATACATATTGCCATTATAATTGCACACATATTTCAAATTCCCTTCCATTAGCCCCACCCACCAGAAAGTCGGCCATTTTGAAAAATGTGCATTTTTCATGCATTTTAAGCATATTCTTGCGAACTTCTGTGTCATGTATTTTACGTCATCATTTTACGTCATGCGATCGGCTCTCGCGATCGGCATTTTTAGAGAGCCCGATCGATCGGTAGAGAGTGAGTATCGGCCGATATCGATCGGTGGCCGATTGGCATCCAAAATATTTATTCATTGATTTCTTTATGAATTATTCTCCCGCAATTTGAATTAATCCAAAGTATTTGTTTTTATTTGCTTTTACACGTTTAAAAAGAAAAGGTGAATAAGGAAGCACATTAAAACTAAAGTATCAATGTATGTCACATTTAACCAACTAGTGCCCACATGCATGGGTCATATTTAAATCAGTACATTAAATGGCATATTATTTAATGTATGTATTTTTATAAATATATTTATTTTGGAAGGTTTGCTCTTCCGTAATACATTTTAATTATTATAATAAAGTACATGTGTCTAATAATACTTAGGCAAGGCAAGGCAAGTTTATTTATATAGCACTTTTCGACGCAGGGTAATTCAAAGTGCTTTACAAAAAAAAAAATGAAAGACATTAAGCATTAAAAAAGAAAAGCTAATAAAATAAACATTAAGGAAAAATACATGGATAAAAGTTACAGTGCAGTCTAAAATATGAATAGTTCAATTAAACATTGCAAGAAAAAGTACATGGATAAAAGTTACAGTGCAGTTTAAGATATGAATAGTTCAATTAAAAGCAGCGACAAAAAGAAAAGTCTTCAGCCTGGATTTAAAAGTAGTAAGAGTTGCAGCGGACCTGCAGGTTTCTGGGAGTTTGTTCCAGATATTTGGAGCATAATAACTGAACGCTGCTTTACCATGTTTAGTTCTGACTCTGGGGACAGAAAGCTGACCAGTCCCTGAAGACCTGAGAGATCTACCTGCACTGGCTCCCTGTTCGTCAACGAATACACTTCAAAATCCTTCTGCTAACACACAAAGCTCTCAATAACCAGGCCCCCCCCCTACCTCTCCGACCTGATCCACCACTACACCCCTTCCCGCAGCCTTCGCTCATCAGAAGCGAACCTCCTCTCTATCCCCACACGAACCAAGCTCCGAACCTGGGGCGACAGAGCCTTCTCCATCGCTGCCCCCACCCTCTGGAACTCCCTCCCCCAACACATCAGAGACTGCACTGACCCCCCCACTTTCAAAACACTGACCAAGACACACCTCTTCAGACTGGCTTTTAATCTGTGAATTATGCTGTGTTGCTGTTTTAATAACTTTTAAATGTTATTTTATCATGTTCTTATACATTTTTTAATTCTATTTTATCATGTTTTATCACCACTATAAAGCGTCTTTGAGCACCTGGAAAAGCGCTTCGAAATGAAATGTATTATTATTATTATTATTATTATTATTATCTGGATGGTTCATAGTTTAGCAGGAGGTCAGTAATGTATTTTGGGCCTAAACCATTCAGTGCTTTATAAACCAGCAGCAATATTTTGAAATCTATTCTTTGACACACAGGAAGCCAGTGTAAAGACTTCAGAACAGGAGTGATGTGATCCACTTTCTTAGTGTTGGTGAGGACTCGAGCAGCGGCGTTCTGAATCAGCTGCAGCTTTCTAATAGATTTTTTAGTGAGACCTGTGAAGACACCATTGCAGTAGTCGAGTCTACTGAAGATAAAGGCATGGACAAGTTTTTCCAAATCCTGCTGTGACATTAGTCTTTTAATCCTAGATATATTCTTTAGGTGATAGTAGGCTGATTTAGTAACTGTTTTAATGTGACTGTTGAAACTCAGGTCAGAGTCCATGACTACACCTAGATTTCTGGCTTTATCTGTTGGTTTGAACATTGCAGACTGAAGCTCAGCGCTAACTTTTAAACGTTCTGCCTTGGCTCCAAAGACCATTACCTCAGTTGTATCTTTGTTTAATTGGAGAAAGTTCTGACACATCCAGTCATTGATTTGTTCAATGCACTTACTCAGTGTTTGAATTGGAGCATAGTCTCCTGGTGAAATTGTTACGTAAATTTGTGTGTCATCTGCATAGCTATGGTAACTTATTTTGTTGTTCTTCATTATCTGAGCCAGTGGTAGCATGTAGATGTTAAAGAGAAGAGGCACCAAGATGGAGCCTTGAGGAACCCCACATGTCATATTTGTCAACTCAGATGTGTATTTACCTATAGAAACAAAGTTGGTTCTATCCTTTAAGTAGGATTTAAACCAATTTAGAACTGTTTCCGAAAGTCCCACCCAGTTTTCCAGTCGGTCTAGTAATATGCTGTGGTCAACAGTGTCAAACGCAGCACTAAGATCTAATAGTACTAACACTGAAGTTCTGCCACTGTCTGTGTTTAAGTGGATGTCATTGAAGACCTTTACAAGAGCAGTCCCGGTGCTGTGGTTTGGACGAAAGCCTGACTGGAACACATCGAAACAACTATTTAAATGCAAGAAATTACTCAACTGTTGAAAAACAACTTTTTCAATGATTTTACCTAGAAATGGCAGGTTTGATATGGGCCTGTAATTGTTCATTACTGAAGCATCTAGATTATTCTTTTTTAAGAGCGGTTTAATGACTGCAGTTTTCAGGGCCTGTGGAAAAATACCTGAGTGAAGAGATTTGTTTACTATATGAAGTAGTTCTGAGGCCATGCAAGGCAAAACATCTTTGAAAAATCCTGTTGGAATAATATCAAGGCAGCAGGAGGAGGACTTCAGAAGTTGTATAATGTCCTCTAGGTTTTTATCATTAATCTGATGGAATTGTGTCATGATGTCTGAATTGATGTTAAGTGGACACAGAGACAACACATTTGCTGTTCCTGATGCAGAGGCACTGACTGCTTGTCAGATTTTCTGAATTTTGTCAGTGAAAAAGGAGGCAAAATCATTGCACGCCCTGGTGGTTAGAAATTCAGAGGCTACTGACACTGGGGGGTTAGTTAGTCTGTCGACGGTAGCAAACAAGGCACGTGCGTTGTTTTTGTTTTTGGTAATGATGTCAGAGAAGAATGATTGTCGTGCGTTTTTCAATTCCAAATTATAAAGGCCAAGTCTCTCTTTATAAATTTCAAAGTGAACCTGGAGATTTGTTTTTCGCCACCTCAGCTTTTCGACATTCTCTTTTTTCTGTTTTAACGGTCATGGCCTTTCTCCATGGAGATATTTTCTTCCCAGTCACTTCCTTTACCTTAATTGGAGCAATGGCATCTATAACATTTTTCATTTTTGAATTAAAATGATCTACTAGCTCATCTACTGAGATGTTAGCAGGGGCAAGTGTGGAAGAAAAATTCTGAGTAAACATTTCCCTAGTATTTTCAGTTAAATATCGCTTTGTGGTTACCTCTTTTTGAACACTTGTGTGAACAGAAATAGAGCTCTCAAAGAAAACACAGGAATGGTCAGAGAGCGCAACATCAGTCACCACAACCTTAGAGATATTCAGACCCTTTGAGATAATTAAGTCCAGAGTGTGCCCCTTATTGTGCGTGGGCTCCGTCACATGCTGAGTCAGTCCATAGCTATCAAGAACACAAAACAGTTCTTTAGCCCCTCTGTCCTGGGGTTGTCAACATGGATGTTAAAATCACCAACAATGACTAGACGGTCAAAGTCAATACACACTATAGACAGCAGTTCAGTAAAGTCATCACAAAAGCTTGCACAGTATTTGGGTGGCCTATAGATATTTAGGAACAGAGCTCGAGAGGAGCATTTCAGCTGAAGGACCACATATTCAAAAGAATCAAAGTTTCCATACGATGTCTTCCTGCATTGAAGGGAATCATTGAACAGAATAGCAACTCCACCCCCTTTCTTATGCATTCTTTCCTGACTCATAAAACTAAAGTTGGGAGGGGTTGATTCGATAAGAACAGATGCACTGTTATTTTGTTCAATCCAAGTTTCTGTTAAAAACATAAAATCAAGATTGTGCTCAGTGATAAAATCATTGATTAAAAATGTTTTTCCTGCCAAAGACCTGACATTTAATAAAGCTAGTTTAAGTTTGTTAAACACACTATCAGTCATGTTTTTTGTAACAAGCTGTGGCTGACATGGAATCACTGCTAAATTAGATAAACTCACACAAACGTTTGAGCGCTTCCTGTATCTAAGATGATTTACCGCTCTTAATCTATTACCTATCAACACAGATATCGGCAAAGCTACTGGCAGGCAGGGCCCCGGCATGTCCTGGAAAGAGTTGAGAGTGCCATATGCCCTTGAGCCTGGACCCAGCAGATATCAGTTTGCAGATTGTTTTGGTTTGGATGATTGTGGTAGGCATGGTGATGAAGCCGGGGGAGATGGTGCGCGTCTCTGCAGTGATTTTGGTGGGCGTCGTTGAGGGGCGGAGGTAAAGGACATGCTGCCAGCCCTGCGCATCGCCTTAGTTTGGTCTTTGAAATCCAGGAAGGAATCGGTGCCAGCCCTCTGTATCTCCTTCATGTGTTCAACGATCTCCAGGATGGTGGGCGTGGGTGAAAGGGTGAACGGAGTATCCTCAAAGGTGTTGACAGGGGGGGGGGGGGTGACGGGCGGTGGGGACTCCTCCGTGTGTTTCATAGGTCTCCCATAATCAGAACATTCCTCAGGCGGGTGCAGTGATACTTCTTCAGGGTTTTCTGCACGATGTGTTGTGTCTATCTCCTGTTTTGATTCCTCTTGCCGCTTGTCCTTGGCAGAGGGAACAGATTGATGACGCAGGCAGTTGAATATGTTAGAGATAAACAATTTCACTCCTGACTTGTTCAGGCAAACTCCATTTGCCTTGAAAAGATGTCTGCGATCTCAGAAAAAGTTAAAATTGTCAATAAAATGCACAGAATGGTCAGTACAGGCAGTTGAAAGCCAGGTGTTCAGTGCAAACAGTCTGCTGAATCTCTCCACTCCTCTTCTGACTGGCGGCAGAGGGCCACTGATGAACACCTCTGCATTTACTTATTTAAGTAAAATTACATAATTTTACTTAAATAAGATATTAAGGCAGTACTATAATGTATGAGCATTCTGTATGGGACAGCAACGACTGATCATATACCTGTTGCTATGTCAATAAATGTCGAACCTCTACCTGGGCTAACCCGAAATGTCAATAGTGCTCAAACAGAAAAACTAGACTGGTCAACCCTCGCAAAGGAAGACATTACATCCTATTATGCTCAGACGGATACATCCTTAACTAATATTCATCTACCTAGAGATGCAATTATGTGTAGTGATGTTAATTGTAAGGATGCAAAGCATAGGGGTGATATCTGCTCCATGTACAATGATATAGAAAGTGCTCTGTATGAAGGCAGTAAGCCTTACTACAAAAGTAACAATAAGACACATAACATCAGGCCTGGCTGGAATAGGTATGTAGCTGAGTATCATGCTGAAGCCTGTGAAGCCACCAAATCATGGGCTATGGCAGGCAGACCCAGACAAGGGTCTGTATTTGAGTACAAGAAGCTTACTAATGCAAGATACAAGTATGCTATTCGCTTCATCTGTAAAAATGAGCAAGCCATGAGGGCCGATTCCATGGCTAAGAAGCTGCTAAGTAACAATGTTATGGATTTTTGGAAAGAAGTGAGGGCTATTAATAAATGCAAAATATCTCTACCATGCACTGTTGACGGAACATCCGGAACAGACAACATTGTGGAGTTATGGCGACAGCATTATAGTACCTTATTCAACTGTGTCCAAAGTGAACTGTATAGGGTAGATGATATTGATAACAATGAGTCAATGGTGATAATGCCACAAGGTGTGCCAAGCTATAAACAAGCTGTCTGACAACAAAGCAAGTGGTGTAGATCATATTTCTGCTGAACATCTTACATATGCCAGTGTGAAGATAGCTCCTCTTCTTTCTATCTGCTTTACTGCCTTTATGAGTCATGGCTTGTTACCAGACTCAATGTTGTCTGTTCTGTTGGTGCAGTTATTAAGGACAAAGCCGGTAAAGTGGGAAGCCTAGACAACTATAGGCCCATAGCATTAGCCAGCATACTGTCAAAAGTCCTAGAAAGAATTCTGCTGGACAGATTAGATGACTTTATTAACTCAACAGATAACCAGTTTGGCTTTAAGGCTAAACATGGCACTGACTTGTGTATATACGCCTTAAAGGAAATTGTCAACAAATATAGAGGTAATAACTCATCAGTTCTTATGTGTTTCATTGATGCTTCTAAAGCCTTTGATCGTGTTAATCATAGGAAGTTATTTGTTAAACTGAGTCAAAGAGGGGTGCCCAAATACATTGTGAGAGTTCTGGTCTACTGGTATGGCCACCAGACTATGCAAGTCAAATGGGGCAATAGGGTCTCAGCCCCATTTGGGGTTAGCAATGGTGTCAGACAAGGTGGAACTATGTCCCCAGTTCTTTTTAACCTTTATATTGATGATCTGTCCAAGCGACTGAGAGCCTGTAATACTGGATGCATGATTGGTAGTACTCTAGTGAACCATATTATGTATGCAGATGATCTTGTTGTGCTGAGTCCATCTAGCGCTGGTCTTCAGCAGCTTCTTGCTGTTTGCTCTGTGTGTGGTCTGGTGTGGAACATGACATCAAATACAACGCCAGTAAGAGTGCTGTCATGATCTTTAGAACCAAAGAAGATAAATGTCTAAATGTCCTGATTTTAAATTGTCTGATATTAATCTTAGTGTCTGTAATAAGTTAAAATATCTTGGACACTTTATTACAGAACACATAACAGATGATGAAGATATGTATAGGCAATGCCGCATGATGTATGCACAAGCAAACATTCTCCTACGTGAGTTTGGTGCATGTGCAGATGGAGTGAAGATGTCTCTGTTCAGAGCATATTGCACACCGCTCTAAACGGCACATCTGTAGTCAAACTACAGAAAAGAAAGTTCACGGAAACTTCAAGTAGCTTATAATGATGCCATGAGAATATTGCTGAAGAGACCTCGATGGCCTAGTGCAAGTGAAATGTTTGTGGCTGCAGGAGTCAATACTCTACAAGCTGTTTTAAGAAATCTCATGTATAAATGTATTTGCCGGCTTAATGACTCTGATAATGAAATCCTATTGGCCTTATCGAACATACGGTTTAGTGCTACACGCTACCAATCGCAGCTGTGGAGACATTGGTATAGTTGTGTCTTTGTAGGACACTGGTTTAAATTATTCTTAAACTATGCATTCTTTTTATGCTGTGTATGTAAGTTATTATATATAATGCCTTGTCTTTTATCAGGACCATGAGTCTGTAATAAAGTTTTCATTAATTCATTCATTACATTACATTTAGGGCTGTCAAGTTAACGCGTTAATAACACGTTAACGGAAAAAAAATTAACGCCACTAATTATTTTAACGCGATTAACGGATGTGTATTTTTTTTCCTCGGCCGCCCCGTAGTTTCAGAGTACATCGTGTTTAAAATACCATCTACAAGCTGATGCTGACAGTCCCGTTCCTGCCGCCCGCTTGTGGCAGACCACACTTCCACGCTCACCGGCAGGCACCGACTGGCCATCGGGAGGACCGGGAGGGTGTGTGTGTATGTGTGGCCCGAGCGAGCGAGAGAGAGACCTTGCGTGCATTGTTGTTGTCAGCATCTGGTACTAGCTAGCTGCGCTAACGGATATAAGGAGCTGTTTAAATGAAAACAGAGGAGCGACATTTCGCCACAACTGCGCCGAGCACTTGACTTGATGCAGGAAGCAGACAGTGGGACATTGTAGGAGAAGTCAGCACACTCAGCTCGGATAGTGCAACATGATTGCAGCGTCCAGGCAGCTCCCGTTCGAGCATAATATGGCTTGAGTTGCACATTGCTCCAACGATCCATCACACACACACACACACACACACACACACACACACACACACACACACACACACACACACACACACACACACACACACACACACACACACACACACACACACACACACACAATTTGCATTGTATGAGAGAGGTTCCAGGTTGAATTGAGGCGAATATTTGTAATGTTCAGAGGTTGTTGTTTAATATTCATGAGAATATTTGTCATTAGCCGCGTTCACACTGCGGTACTTTTCCCACAAAGGTTCATGCGAACTTAGTTCATGATCGCGTTCACACCAAAAAGAGCCGGAACTAAAAGTAGTTCATGCGAACCTTTTTACCCCCTCGAAAGTCCCTGCTCTCTAGCAGGGACTTTCGAACGGCTCTTTTTTGAGAAAAGAGCTATATTCCTGATTGGCTGGGCGAATTGCAAACCACGCCCCGTAAAACTCCCAAAAAGTTTTTTGAAGCCGCCATTTTATTATCCTCGCATTAGCATTATTAGCATTAGCCCAGCGCAGAGAGACTAACTTATGGCAACACAAAATAAAACATGGGAGCGGTGGAGATGAGGAGGTGTCGGCGTTCTGGCGATTTAGTCAGAAGGCTTCAGTAGAAGCTGCTGGGACTCCCAATCTCGTGAGTGGGTTTCACATGTGTGTGTGTGAACGGTATTTCTGAATATTGTCTCGTACGGCCCCTCATAACTCTCACTGGTTCAGAACCTTTTTCCTTAAGTGAGACTCTTTTCTTTTCTGACTTCATGGGTATTTGACTTTATATGAAATACATAACAATAAGAGTGCAGACCATCTAATACACATCACTATGAATCCAGAACAATACAACTGCAGGAGTTTGGATACAGCGAGATGTTTGCATGCATTTGGAGCCGATTTGGGCAGAATCCAGCAGAGGGGATCGTGCTGTTCATCCTATGTCATCTATATGTAAAGACAACAGTCTAAATATTTAAGATAAAGCTGTGAAACGATCTAAATAATTGGCCGCAAACATTTAAGGTTTTTTTAATGCATAAAAGGGTACATGTTGAGATAGGAAGTTCTAATATCTTAAGAGAAGAGCTTGAATATTAAAAAATACAAACTCTTTTGGCTCCTTCCTGTCTGGGTCTTTCTTGGCTTTGCTATCTTCTAGCTCTATTCAGGTTTTTGGAGTTTTTTTCTAGCTCTATCCCTGATCATTTTCAGAGCCTGAAGGCTCTATGCAGACCATCTTCTGGTTCTCCTCTGGATCCATCCACTATCTCTTGTCTCTGTCCAGTCAATTACACTTGTGTTACTGGAGCAGGTAAAGCATACAACAGATACTTTCAGCATTATCGGAGCACGCAGTGGAAGCTTGGATGAAACACAGCGGACTTCTAAACAATGAACACCCGCAACTTGGAAGAAATAAAGTTGGGTGTTATGCGTTCTAATATTGCAATGCAAACCCATGATGTAATGACAGTAATCCAGAATAATTGAGTCATTGAATGCTCATTTCAGTAGATTTAATCAAACAAAACACAAACATATTGGACATGGCCTCAAGACTGTAACCTCTTCACATTCTGTTGAAATAGTCAATTACTAGCCTTATCTCACACATTGCTGTTTTGAATCTCTAATATGTGGATGACAGTTGAACTGCATGATGTAACATGTATGCCATCTGCTGGAAAGAAGACGTATCGCTCTGTTGGTGTTGTTTAGACAACAAAAACAGAGTGAAGCTCTCATTTCATCAACAATCTTTGAGTACAGACACCGTCCTGCAGAGAGCACACAACCCAACAGCACGTTGTTGGTCGAGCATCACTTTACTAAACGTTTGCATTAAGACACTAAGACTAGCTGGTCCCTTGTAAAGGTGAGTCCATCTTAAATGAGCAGTGGGTGTTCAGCAGGTGAAAGGCAGGACACGGGAACTTGGTCCTGAGGAGATGTAATGTGTGTCCTATTATACACACATGCATTTCCAAACATTTGGACTACCTATGTTGCAAATGTATTATCTTTTCAATTTACACACGGCATCTATTGCACGTCTGTCCGTCCTGGGAGAGGGATCCCTCCTCTGTTGCTCTCCCCGAGGTTTCTCCCATTTTTCCCTTTAAACTGGGTTTTCTTCGGAAGTGTTTCCTTGTACGATGTGAGGGTCTAAGGACAGAGGGTGTCGTATTGTCCTACTGATATTCTGTACACACTGTGAAGACCACTGAGACAAATGTAACATTTGTGATATTGGGCTATATAAATAAACATTGATTGATTGATTGATTGATTGATTGATGTAACGATTATTAAACAAGAAATAGTCTCAAGGGGTGGAAGAAATGAACATTTTTGATTATTAGCGAATCGGTTGCAGGTGGGTGAAAACAGGCTTAAGGAGTAACGTATTACATGTTACGGCATTAGGGCATCGGTATACAAAATAGACAAATGTATTCCCTTACCAACACACTTGGTCTTTTTAAACGATTACGCCATTTAAATATGTTTTCACAAACTTTGCAGATCTATTTTTCCTCTCTTGTGTGGATTCTCATGTGTGACTTTAAACTTCCACTCTGTGAAAAAGCTTTCTTACAGACTGTACAGGTGAATGGTTTCTCTCCTGTGTGGATTCTCATGTGTTCCTTTAAACTTCCATTCTGTGAAAAAGCTTTCTTACAGATTGAGCAGCTGTGTGGTTTCTCTCCTGTGTGGAATCTCATGTGTAGCTTTAAATGTCCACTCCGTGAAAAAGCTTTCTTACAGACTGTACAGGTGAATGGTTTCTCTCCTGTGTGGATTCTCATGTGTTCCTTTAAACTTCCACTCTGTGAAAAAACTTTCTTACAGACTGAGCAGCTGTGTGGTTTCTCTCCTGTGTGGTTTCTCATGTGTTCCTTTAAACTTCCACTCTGTGAAAAAGCTTTCTTACAGACTGTACAGGTGAATGGTTTCTCTCCTGTGTGGATTCTCATGTGTGACTTTAAACTTACACTATGTGAAAAAGATTTCTTACAGACTGTACAGGTGAATGGTTTCTCTCCTGTGTGGATTCTCATGTGTGACTTTAAACTCACACTATGTGAAAAACTTTTCTTACAGACTGAGCAGCTGAATGGTTTCTCTCCTGTGTGGATTCTCATGTGTGACTTTAAACTTACACTATGTGAAAAAGATTTCTTACAGACTGTACAGGTGAATGGTTTCTCTCCTGTGTGGATTCTCATGTGTGACTTTAAACTTCCACTCTGTGAAAAAGCTTTCTTACAGACTGTGCAGGTGAATGGTTTATCTCCTGTGTGGATTCTCATGTGGTCCTTTAAACTTCCACTCTCTGATAAAGCTTTCTTACAGACTGTGCAGGTGAATGGTTCCTCTCCTGTGTGGATTCTCATGTGTGTCTTTAAACTTACACTATGTGAAAAAGATTTCTTACAGACTGTACAGGTGAATGGTTTCTCTCCTGTGTGGATTCTCATGTGTGACTTTAAACTTCCACTATGTGAAAAAGATTTCTTACAGACTGTACAGGTGAATGGTTTCTCTCCTGTGTGGATTCTCATGTGTGACTTTAAACTTCCACTCTGTGAAAAAGCTTTCTTACAGACTGAGCAGCTGAATGGTTTCTTTTCAGCACTATGTTGTGGATCACTGACATATTCATGTCTATTTTTCAATGAGTTTGAGCCTGATGCAGGTTCTCTGGTCTCTTTCCAATCAGCACTGTCTTCAGTGTCAGGTCCAGAAGAGTCTTCAGTGTCAGGTCCAGAAGAGTCTCCAGTGTCAGGTTCAGAAGAGTCTCTAGTGTCAGGTTCAGAAGAGTCTCCAGTGTCAGGTTCAGAAGAGTCTTCAGTGTGGTCCTCAGTCTTTGGTTGCAAACTGCTCTCTGGATCTGAGTTCCTGGCTGGTTCTGGTCCTAGACAGTCATCTCCATCAGCTTCTGTTTCCATGTGTTCAGTTTGTCTTTGATGAGGCTGAGAGGACTGAGGTTTCTCTTCATCATCTTCACTCTTCACAGGGTCAGGAGTGAAAGTGGACTTGGTGATATCAGCCTCCCCCAGCTCCTGAAGCTGCTCTCCCTCCTGTTCCTGCTTAATGTGTGGGGGGGGCTCTGGGTCCTCCTGGTCCAGACTGGTGCTCCACTCCTGCTGGTCAGGGAGAAGCTCTTCTTTAACCACCACCAGCTGCTGGACATCTGCAGGAAACAGGAAACAGGAAACACAGTCAGAACAAACTGTTAAGTGTTAGCATTTAAAAATCTCATCACCATTACAATGGGAGACATTTTGCAGCCCTAATTAATGCCTTTGTTTTTATATTTTCACATTATCTTTCTTAGTCCCACCTATTGTGTATTTCTGTTGGCTCAAGTCACCTCATGTAGCCCAGCCCCTTTCCACTTCCAGTTCAAAATGTAAAAGGTTTATTCTTCTGGCGTAGCACTAGCCGCAATGTAAACAAGGAATTGTATTTGGGATTGTTCACAGATACACTACGCCTACAGTATAGAATGAAAATACTGTTACAAATTAAAATCCTGCATTCAAACCTTATTTAAGTAAAAGTATGCAAGTATTAACAGAACATTTGACCTGCTAAATGTTCAAATATGTGTGTTTTTTATATACAGTACCTGCCAAAAGTTTGGACACCTTCTCATTCAATGTGTTATGCTTATTTTAATGTGTTTCTACTTTGTAGATTAACACTGAAGACATCAAAACTATGAAAGAACACATATGGAATTATCTAGTTAACAAAAAAAACCAAGAACATTATTTTTATTTTAGATTCTTCAAAGTCGCCCCTTTTGCCTTGATGACAGCTTTGCTCACTCTTGGCTTCTCTCAGTCAGCTTCATGAGGTCGTCACCTGGAATGGTTTTCTATTAACACGTGTGCCTTGTCAAGAGTCAATGTGTGGAATGACTTGCCTTCTGAATGTGTTTGAGACCATCAGTTGTGTTGTGCAGAGGTAGAGTTAGTGCACAGTGGAAAGCCCTATTTGACTGCTGTTGTAATCCATATTATAGCAAGAACCACTCAACTCAGTAAAGAGAAGCGACCGTCCATCATCACTTTAAGAAATGAAGGCCAGTCGATCCGGAAAATGTCAAGAACTTTGAATGTATCCTCAAGTGCAATTGCAAAAACCATGGAACGCTATGATGAGACTGGCTCTCATGAGGACCCCCCCGTGGAAGAGCAAGAGTTAGCATGGAGGCGGGGGTGAGATGGTGGTGGTGGGGGGGGGGCTTTACTGGTGTCACTGTTGGTGATTTATTCAGAGTTCAAGGCACCCTTAACCAGCATGGCTACCACAGCATTCTGCAGTAGCCAGCAAAATATAAATCATATTCTGGATTTGTTAACACTTTTTTGTTCACTAGATAATTCCAGTTAAAGGTGGGGCAGGTAAGCCTACCTGCCTGTCAGCCTTCCATCAGTGCACAAACTTATCTCATGCCCTCATTGGCCATGTGCGCGTTCGTGTGTGTTGGAGGAGGGGCTCTGTAAGGAAGTGGCAGCTTCCACAAACAACAACCAACATAATTATTACATTCAAATGAAGTACATTATTCGAGTTTACATTAACTGTGGATAATAATTCTCTCTCTCTCTCTCTCTCTCTCTCTCTCTCTCTGTGTCTGTGTGTGTGACGCAGTTGCGGCATGGACTATGCCCGGCTGAGTCGTAAACATTAGAGATGTCCCGATCCGATCACGTGATCGGAGCCGATCACGTGATCGGAGCCGATCACGTGATTTTCAAAAAATCGGGGATCGGGATTTATTTTTATATAAAATATTTATTTTTTATTTAATGTTACAAAACAAAAATGACCATGTTCACGTCTTAAAGTCATCCTGAGGACTTAGTTTTGGTTTAAAATTACACAACATAATGTATGTGTTGCTTCTTTTGGGCTTGTTTTCAGACCTGGTTGCTTATTTCTCTGAAATCTGGCAACAGAGTGGGCGCAGTGTCTAATAGTAGCAGTAAGCTAACGAGAGGCTACGTTCAGCTGGTGACTCGGGAGTCGGGACAGAGAAAATGTCAGGAGTTTGGAAGTATTATAAAATTGAAAGCGAAGGCAGTGTAACAGCCAGATGCAATGTTTGCAAGGCAGAGGTTCCGCGTGGTGGAAAGAACAGAGCTACGTTCAACACGACCAATCTAATACCCTACCTGAGAAACAAACACCAACAACAACACGGCGAGTACACAGCGGCCACTCAGGTAACGGCACTGAAACAACCGACACTTTTAAAAGGAAAGAGAAACTGCCCCAGAACAGTGAAAAGGCCAACACAATAACAGCCAAGATAGCTGAATTCATCGTGTTGGATGACCAGCCGTTATCTGTTACCTTTTTTTCCCCCTTAATGCATTGCATAAAGATCGGATCGGGAAAAATCGGTATCGGCAGATTGTCAAAATCAAATGATCGGAATCAGATCGGGAGCAAAAAAAGGTGATCGGGACATCCCTAGTAAACATGGTTTTAAAATGTCTCCGATGACACCGTGCTCGGTGGAGGAGTGCAGCCTGGCTGTGGGGGCCTTAGTGGGGAACGGCAGCATCAGATCTGCAGCTCGGATGAACGGCGGGGTGGTGATATGTGTGGACACGGAAGGGAAAGCGAACAAGGTGGTGCAGACCGGGATCGTTGTGAATGAAACTTTCATTTCCGTGTCTCCACTAACCACCCCTGCTACAAGGGTAATGATCTCGAATATCCCGCCGTTCATACGGGATGACTTCCTGGTGAGAGAGCTGTCTAAATATGGCAAGATGGTGTCATCCATCAGGAAGCTGTCCTCGGGCTGCAGATCTCCACTACTAAAGCACGTGGTGTCTCACAGGAGAAGTGTCCTCATGATTCTCAATAAGAGAGACGAGGAACTTAATCTGGTGTTAAGTTTAAAGTTGGATGATTTAATTATGTCATGTTTGTAAACTCGGGGCCTGTCAAGTGCTTTGAATGCGGGGAGGAGAGGCACTTGGCCAGAGCGTGTCCGGGAAAAAATAAAAAGCAGGGGGAGGAGGAGGAAAAAAATAAAAAAACAGGAGGAAGAGGAAAAAAATTAAAAACAGGAGGGGGAGGAAAAAAATTAAAACAGGAGGGGGAGGAACAAAATAAAAAACAACATAGCCTCCAAAGAAGGCTGAGGGTTCAGAGCTCCCTAAGCAGGACAAGGAAAACTCTG